>NC_053116.1:21841606-21849106 GCF_010015445.1 Perca fluviatilis | reverse complement strand
GACTGCGTGCCAGATCGTTAATCAGCGTCCTGCTTTGCTCTACTCGGCTCTCCCTCACCGTGTCTTTTGAGGGGGTACTTATAGGCAAGCTTCCACCTTAGATCACAGAATAACACAAGTACTAATACCCTGACTAGCGCTGCTTCATTCATCTGCCTCTAATGGCATTTTGGAGAGGTCGGTTTAAGACTGGATCACTGTAATTGGCCCCCATGTCTCCGGAGAACAACAACCACTAAAGAAGCTGATAAAAGGACAGGAAAAGAAGAAGTAGAATAAGAAAAGGAACAAGAAGAAAGTGGACAAATGATGCACACTGATTGGAAGAGCGTGCACATGTGTGCAAGTGGATGGATTAGCGTCACAGCTGTCGCCCTTTGTCATCCCTCCTCCTCTCTTTCCATATCCCTCCACTCCTCCCATCACCTCTATTCCTCCCTCCTCCACTCTGCCTCTCTCCTCCCTCACCTCTACCTCTCCTCTTCAAACCCACTTTTCCTCTTTATCTTCCCCTTAAGTCTTTCACCCACTTCACCCCTCCTTCTTCTTCCTCTCTATGTGCTTGTTGTGCCATTCTTCTGACAAAGCAAGCAAGTTAGTGTAATGGCTAATTTAATCCCAATGCTGTTCGTTTAAACTGCCTTATTAAGGGCTCAGCCTGCTTGGTCTTTAATTTCATCTAGTTTGGCTCTGTTGATGTACACAAATCCCATATTCCTCTTGCTCTCTTTAAGATATTTTTCAATACATTTTTTACTAAGTGACATGGAAATATCCCCCGTAATTAACTGGCCAGCCTTCACCCACTAGATAACAGAAAATGAACGATAATCACATCTCTCCATCCTCTTCTCGCCACCACTCTTCTCCATCATCTTCGTCTTCTCTCTTCTCTGACCTCCCCCCCACTCTCCAAGGTTACCCATCACGCCGTTGTGGCATTGCCAGCAAAACAGCGGCATGCAGAGCCAGAACTCTTTCAATCAGGCTGCCATTACTGCAGAGCTGCCAAATAAGCATCCTGTTTCTATTATCGCCATTTTCTTTTGTCTTAATCATGGTGTGCAAAAACAGTTCTTTTTGTGTGATACTGAGTAGTGTAAACAGTCAGCGGGCTGCGCCACGTGGTGCCGCGGGGGAGGACAGCCTGCATGTTGTGGCGAGGACCGGATCCAAGGGTACAGATGGAGAACGGATAGACTCCTAGCAGGGGTGGCTTGCCTCACTCACCATGACTGATAGCATTTTTATCGCACACTTATCACAGCACTATCTCCCAAGTACACTACGGACTGTTCAGTTTGTGCAAAGCAGACCGGACCAGTCAACCTAATTATCAACTATTTGTTTGTCTGTCTTGCGTATTATTTGATTTGACACTTCATCAGTCTGCATTTGTCTGTCCACAGCCCATCTGGGTGCTGAAAGGCTCTGTTTGGCTTCTTGTTGTGGTATTCTGTCCATCTGTCCTGCTGACTGGCCTTTCCATATGGGCCACTGGTCATGTAATTAACCAGAAACAGGTTCAGTGATAGGCATTGTTGGTTCTTTTTGTTGGGAATTTGTATTGTTGACCCTTGATTGGTGTGTTAACTCCGTGCCTCGGTCTGTGTATAGGTCTGACCACATGGTGCAGGGTAATTTTTCTCCCATTCTGACACATGGCCCCTCTCTGCCCCCTCCCTCTCGCTTCTCCACTTGTCCTCCCCTCACCTCCCCCCTCTCTTTTATGTTTCAGAGGGCAAACCAGCAGGAGGGCGTGGACCTGACTTATAGAAGAGAGCGAAAGGAAAGAGAAGAAAAAAAAGTAAAAAGACGAGGAGCGTAAAAGGCAAAGTCGAGGCCTCCTGGAAAAGAAACAAAGTCTCGCACTTGCTCTGCACGAGTGTGTGTGTGTGTGTGTGTGTGCCCTCTGTGTGCGTTTTACTGTACGTGTGTGTGAGCAGGTGGGACTTTGATGGGACAGTGAGCAATGCCTCACACGCAGCGACAGCAGGTTTGCAGTAGGGGGCAGTGGTCCTCTCGCCTACTCCCCCTCCTCCTCCTCCTCTCCCTTGCTGCCCAGCCCAGTCAAGCAGCCATACACATACCCTCCAACTGTGAGTACAGATTCATATCGTACCATTCATAACTATTGTAGCTGAATGCTTCCATGAGGTTCAAAGATCTATTTGTTGTGTTAATTACATTGTTGATTCATCAAAGCACAGCTAATAATGATCTTTTATCATGATTAATTAGTGCAAATGAGCAGAATGAACATGTGTTTCTCCTTTAGTAATCTCAATATTCAGGGTTGGATTGCGCTATTGTGCTCGAAATACTACACTGTCTGAGGTTTCTTTGGTAAGCGCTCATCTGTGCCTGTGGTGTGTCTAATTACTTTGTAATTGATCCCCTCATACTGCATTGATTAGTCCCACTATTGATCTGGTTTCCTTGGTGCAAACCAGACTCTGATTGGGGAGTAATTTAATCAACAATTGAGTTACACAACAAAAATCCAGCAATGTTTTTCCATAATCACTCTTATTTCTTTCTCCTCCTCCTCCTCCTTGATGCAATATGTGGGCATTAGAAATACAGCTGAGCTTCTTGGCCTGCAGGGAAATTGATCCTCATCTCCTCTGCTGCTGTTGGCCTGCCCACAGAGCTCCAATAGAGAGAGAGAGAGAGAGAGAGAGAGAGAGAGAGAGAGAAGAGAGAGAGAGATGGAATATTGTTTTCACTGCTGCTTTTGTTGTTCACTCTTTATCTAAGACTACTTACAGTGAGTCACAGTCCTTCACCACCCACACAGCCTTCAAAAGTGTGTGTACAAACAAGATATCGCACATATGTGGACACGTTTGCATAACCTGTAAATGTTGATGAAATGCAGTAAATCTCCCAGTCTAATTCCCAAAGGGGGGAGGTGACACAGAGGTGAGAGGGCCGAGGAGGATGAAGGGAGGACGATGAGGAGGAGGAAGGAGGAGCAGGTCAAAGATATAAAAGGTCAAGGTGTCCCCTGCCTTTCAATTAACGAGCCTCTGCCACATCAATGAGAGTCACTAGGGCAGTGATCGGGATCAATAAAGGAGATGCGTTGTGTCAGGGAGGCCGGGGTTAGAAGCTACGCCCCATTACAGGAGACATTACACTGCTTTATCGTCATCATCATAATTGTTGTTAAATTGTCAGTCTATCTATCTATCTATCTATCTATCTATCTATCTATCTATCTATCTATCTATCTATCTATCTATCTATCTATCTATCTATCTATTTTAATTCAATTTGTTTTATTGGCATGAACAAAAAAAATTATTGAATCTCTCTCTCTCTCTCTCTCTCTCTCTCTCTCTCTATGTCTGTCTGTATGTTAACTATCTTGTTCTCCTTGTTTACTGTAACTAAAATGTTTTTTCCCTCATTGCCTTTTCTCTGGCCACCAATATGGACTAACAGACCACATAAGTGATCGTAAGTGCTTTTAACTTTATTGACGTCTATCTGTCTTAATGCAGGTGCTGGCAAAGCTTATTGAAAACACTTTCATTATGCCAGAGAGGTTATTTTCCATCCAGCACACAGTGAACGTCATGTGCTGCACTTTAATGAGTCAAGCATTAGTGTGCAGTTGCAGTGTTACGCTTTGGTGTGTGTATGCATCTGTCTTAGTATTGTGGTTGTGGTGTTTGTACGTGAGGATGTGTGTGTGTTGTATATTGTGAACATGCGTCTTTTTCTGTATGTGGGTGTGTGTTTAGCTTCATCGGCTCCCAGTAGGTGAGATCCATGGATGTGTTACGTAGGTGAGATCCCTATAGATGAAGGGAGGAGAAAGTGTGAGGAGGTGCTGTCTGTAAGGCAGCAGGGCTGTCAGATCAAAGACACAGGGAAATAAAGAGGAGTTAAAGCACTAAGCACCGGCTCCTCTCCTCCTCCTCCTTTGCCAATAATGGAGCTGCGCCTGCAGCCCATACTTCAATTTGATCAGCTGAGGAAATGGGCTTATTTCCTCTTTCAGTGGGAATTCTTTCATTAAATTCCCACGCTCTCCCTATTCGTCTCTTTCTGAATCTACCCCTTGTTTGTTTTTTTGTCTCCCTTTGCTCTTTGTCTGTTGCTCTCATGCTCTCTCTCTTTGCTGCACTTCCATATATCTCCCCTGTCCGCTCAGCTCAGCTCTCCATCCACATCGCCGCCGTCTTGTCATCTACTGTAGCCTCCCCCTTCTCCTTCCTGTGTCCTCCTTTACCCATTTTCCTACATAATGTAAATTCATCTCAGGCTCTGTCTCTTTACTTTAAAGTCAAATTAAAGACTCTACCAACAAGTATCAAGCTCTGACCTCTATTCCACTGCAAACAGCCAACAGTGTAGTCACTGAAGCTATGTGGAGAATAAGATTTACATTTCTGTCTATAAGTATTGAAAAACATAACATAAAAATACGACATGGGCCATAAAGTACGTAGAAAAATCAAACATGCTGGTTCAATACAGTATTCACAGCAAATCCCAGCATGTTGGTTTTTATGAGTCTGGTATTGAGGCATTGCTTTATGGCTGTTCTGGAAAGTGGCGACGGAGAAGGAGAAACCCCTTCTGGTGGTCATTACTTTTTTCCTTCAAAAGCTCTGCTTCAATTCCTCACAGACTCTTTTCAATCCTCTGCCTATCTCTCAGTCTCACAGGGAGCACTGTGCCATATATCTCTTTTACATGAACTCTCCCTCTTACATTATGCTATATCAATTTCCTCTCATCTCAATCCATTTTCTCTGCCTGCTCTCTGAATCTTTTCCTCAGCCTACATTTCATCTCTTTCTCTGGGGAGTCTTTTTTAGTGATATTGACTGAATATACTTATTGGCAGCTGTTACAGTAAACTATGAAAATTAGTGGTATATCTGTCTATTATGTGCTGTTTGCTTAGATGTGTGTGTGTTTCAATAGGATGACATATGTGTGTATGTCATAGCTGGAGTTATTAGATTAGCATGCAGAAGAAAAGCGGGTCATGTGAAGACTGCAGCACTATTCTGAGTGTGTGTGCATGTCTTTTTAAACCATATAGGTGTGTAATAGCACATGCACGCCTGCTTTTATAACTGGTGTTGTGACAGCATTAACTCTGTTTTTGGTCCTTGCAGTGAAGAGGCCTCCGATGATCATCACACATCCGGAGTCTGTCACCGTCTTTAGTGTCGAAGACTTCGTCATGAGCTGTGAAGCCTCCGGCAATCCTCTACCCATGTTAGTCAGCACACACATACGTCCACATAAACACATACAGTCTGAAGATGCTATATTAGTCATGGAGGAGCCTAGCCACTGGTTATCTTTTTAGACAACTGAGAATGGCGACAATCCCTCTCCTTGTTCAGCTGACACCTACATATTAGTATTACATGAGAGCACAGCTTCTGCCAGTCAGAGTTCTCATTTCAACAAGGGATAAATGTCATTAAGCCCACGAGCAATCTTTTCAGAGTGTCTTAGCTGCACTGAAGTGGAAAACTGCTCCAATTGCCAAGGAAAAGATGAATATTGCAATTACACACCACAAGCTTATGAGTTCCACTGGGGCATGTTGTGTGCATTTTGCATCATTTCATTTTGCCCTCCAATTCGGTGACATGTAAGGACATCTTGTGTGTGTGTTTAAAATGGCTTTTTCAAAGGCACGGAAATTATTTGTTATTTGAGTGAACACTCTCCCATCAGTGTTACTGATTCTTCTTTTCTTTGCTCAAGTTTCCGATGGACAAAGGATGGAGAGGAGTTTGACCCAGGCAGTGACCCAGAGCTTAAGGTTTCTGAGCGCCCTGGCTCATTCGCATTCTACACACTCAGTAATTCTATGGACAACCTGAAGCAGTACCAAGCCAAATATGTCTGCTATGCATCCAATGAGCTGGGGACAGCCGTCTCTAACGAGGCCACACTCACCACTGATGGTAAGAACACGCTGATGGCTGATTTATCCCAAAGCAACTGACCGGTTATTGAGACAGAGTCATTACATTTTGACGGTCAATTTGAACATTCCAATTCTATCATGCTCAGTGAGTATTTTGCTGATTTGTTATTTTTGGCTTTTGCCATGGGAGACAAATCATACCATTTGAAATAGCATCAAACTAATAACAGCTCCTCTGATATGTTTTCAAACGAATTGCATCACATTAGAGGAGTTACATGTCTTATTAGATGTCAGTTTCAGTGTTAGAGCTCATGTAAATGCCTTCAAGGTCCAGATTAGAAGCGAGCCGTGTTGTTGTTGGTTTTTATCAGCAATAACAGAGCGATTTACAAAGTAGTGAGCGGAGCCAGCATATAAACCTTTTCCTTGCCCTGCTTTATAGAGAGCTCATTTGTTAGCAGATGGAGGCTCACACCGAGAGCTCCAAGTACCGCCACCCAGAAAATAATTACATGCAATAACATTATAATCAGCAAATAAGTACACACATGCACAGGCACACCCATGGGCCCCTGGGCAAAAAGTAAAGAGCACCTCTGTGTATCCATCCACCTGTGTGTGTGACTGGCTCTCTCCTGGGCGACCTCCTTCCTTCACAGTTTCCCTGACAACGGTTTCCCCAGAAACGCTCTTGAGTTGATGTCATATGAAGCACTCTTCAGTAGCTCCTGTGGGGTTATCAACAATGGGCAGAGGGGAGGTGGGGGGGAGGAGGAGGAGGAGGAGGAGGAGGAGGAGGAGGAGGAGGAGGAGGAGGAGGATAAACACATATGACTCACAAATCACATCATTCTACCTCTGCAAGGCAAAAGACAACCTGGCGCCTTCTCACACGCTGCTCCTCAGATTCTTAAAGTTCCTCAAATGGGGATTTATAAACAATACTCCCTGTCCGCCGCATTGTGTGTTTAAGTTAACTAGTGATGTGGATTGCTTTAGAAAATCTTTACATGACACCGACAAATGTTTGCACATGTTTGTGTACACGTGTGTGTATCTACGCAGCAGACTAACAGATGTGTTTTTCCTCACTTGCCTCCCTTTAGTTCCCCCATCCCAGCAGAAAGAAAAAAAGGTGAATGTGAAGTCTGAAGAAGGAAACAGTATCATTCTGAAGTGTAACCCCCCACAGAGCTCTATGGAGCCTATCATTCACTGGATGGATTGGAGTGAGTACATTACCTATCTTTCCTTCCATTACATCCTTCTCGTCTCTTCACTAAATCTGCTACTTAGACTATCTATCTATCTATCTATCTATCTATCTATCTATCTATCTATCTATCTATCTATCTATCTATCTATCTATCTATCTATCTATCTATCTATCTATCTATCTATCTATCTATCTATCTATCTTGCAGTGTTATATATAGTCTTTATCATAATTTTTTTATTTCTCTCATCCTACCTTATCTCTAAGCCTCCCTCTCCTATTTCCTCTAACTATTTTATTCTCTTGTTAAACTCCTCATTCTATCTCCCTTGTCTCTCATTTTTCCGCTGACTCTATCTGTCATCAATTT
>NC_053116.1:21336236-21536390 GCF_010015445.1 Perca fluviatilis | reverse complement strand
GGGTTGTTAATAGGTGGTGATGGGTTGCTCCAAGGTGCACTCCCAGGTGAGGACTTCTTCTCTGAAATAGATAGCAATAACTTCACAGACACAATCAGTTATCACACAATAGGCTCAATTGGAAGGAGATCAGCACTTCTCTTACAAGCCCCGCGGCCTGCACTACCCAAGTGAGATCTGATCTCACTCCTCAATCAGCCGTCTTTATTGAGTATTGAGCACACGCACACACATCAAGGCTCGTATCTCCACAACCTTATGACCTTTAAGAACTGGTTCAAGCCAGTCCTGAGGTGAGTTACATCTTTATTCTGCTTCTTTTACACTCAGACAGTTGGTTTCAACTCAGCAATAAGCAGACTTCCCTCATCATGACTCACAGAGCGCGGGCCCTGCAGCCACATCCTGTTGCAGCTCTCAATTGTGCAGAGTAATAAATGTGTGTGCAAAGCATAATAAAACAAAGTTCAAACAATGAAAAGAGTATTGATTTCTTATAATAATAAAAGAGTATTGATTTATTATCCCACAGTGGCAACTGTGGTTACTGGTTTTTACTAAACCCCCAAAAATAGACATTAGAAAACACTGAGGATATTAGGGTTGTGCCGATGGACGTATATCATCGTGATGAGCTGGTCGGACATCAGCCGGATGGAGAACCACCATGCAATGTGATGTTCTCGTCAAACACACACTAACCTAAGTTGCGGGCGCTGGACGTGGAAATTGACAAGTAAGTACGTCGGTCTTAAACTAGCAAAGACACAAAGACAGGACATAGGGCTCTTAAGTGGAAGCTACTTTTTCCCTTTACGTGCAACCTATTTGTGAAAAGATCGCTTTGAGCAGACTGCTGATTGGCTGTAGTGATACATTCTCTCTCTCTCTTTCGTCAGCTGTAGCTCGCTTCTACCTTCTAGTAACGTTTGACACAGCGGTCTCGAAAGTGAGAGAGAAAAAGCGTTAAAAAGGGGAACGCTTATCACACTTTCCTTTCTCCCCTCATTGGACTAAGTTTGTAAACACTACTCTGTGCGTGCATCAATAAGTAAGTCTGAGGTCCTGTAGGTAACACGCATGTTATGCAGGATTTATGAATGTATGTTAGCAACAGTAGGCTAATTTCAACTGCGGTCAAGCCAGCCGCGGTTTGAAAAATACACGTGCCTAGCCGAAAGCCGTAGTGCAACATGGCCGCCTATTACTATAGTACGGTAATTTCAGTACCAGCAGAGAGAGGACGGGCTTTCAGAGCGTTCGAGTTGCATCTATCTATCTATCTGTCTGTCTTTATTTCTCTCTCGTTTCGGTCTTTCTCTTTCATTCTTAATTATTCTTTCTTATTTCTCTCGCGCTCTCATGCTTTCATTTCCTTCTCTTCTCACTCTCTTTCTCTCTCTCTCTCATTCTTTATTTATTTATTTCTCTTCTTTCCCTCACTCTCCCGTTTTTCTTTCTCTCTTTCTTCCTCTTCACTCACTCTCTCTCTTCTTTTTATTTATCTCTCTTTCTCTTTTCTATCTTTATCCTTTTTAAAACTCACATTGTCTTTGTCTAATGTTTTTTTTCTTTTATAGGTCACATCTCAATACATTGTTTTATGTAAATGTTTACAGCACAAGCAGACAAATAAAAGTATTCTCTTTCTAAATACATTTACTGCATATGTTTAGGACATTTTTGACTACCGAGGGCCTTAAAGACCTCATTTAAATTATGTAGAAAAAAAAAGATCAGTTACAGGACGTCCCATACACTATGCACACCTCATTTGAAACCATTTTACAGTAGCGTTTTGGAGATAGTATAGCCTACATGACACGAAAGAAATGCAGAAGGCATGACAACGAAATACTAAGTCTTCTCAAAATGGTGGAGGAAAAAACAGATGAAGACAATGAAGTTCTCCAAAAGGTGATCTTGCACCCCAAAGGAGTCATGCTGTGGTCAAAAACACAATCCGGACTGTTCCATACACGATGCAGGGATGATATTGTGTATATTGACGCCACAGGAAGCATTGTTGCAAAAAGCGCGAGGGAAATCAGCACCTTTTTATGTGTATGAGTTGGTGGTGAGGCATCCTATTAAAGGATCCTCCCCTATCCCTGTTACAACGTATGTCACCTGCCAACACACCACTGCATCAGTGTTATTTTTTATGGAGTCTTTTCAAACAGATTACTACAAGTTGTTTGAAAGGAAATCTGTGAGGAGACCTGTGATGATAATCTGTGATGGGTCCCTTGTTCTGATGCAAGCTGTTGCCTACAGTTTTTGTAAACATTCTTTGGAGAGCTTGCTCAGTGTGTACTATGACATTGTCACTGGACAGTTGAAAGAGGTCATGAATATGCCAATTCTTATCGCTGCCTAAGCCACATCATGAAGAATGCCAAAGTGTTCTGCAAGAAACAGTAAGTTGATTATATATTGTGTTGTCATACATGGTTATTCACAAAAATAATTAATTCACTTTTTAATAAACAATGGGATGGACATGGTCATGGTTTCAATGGAACGATTCTTTAAAAGGTGAAACATAGAACCACAAACTCACAAAAGTAGTTAATATCAAAATAGTTTAAAGTAGTGAATATAATTCAATAGTTGTCTTTAACTAAAAATTAGGTTACACTTTATTTTAAGGTTGTCTTTCTTACACTGTAAATAATTCTGCTTGTGTATTGAAGGTCTGTAATGTTATTTACGTTACAAAGAGAACCAAAACTGACACATGACAATGATCAACTTTGTTTTTCTTCTGAGAGTATTCATGTTTTTGTCTGTAATACATGTTAAACTTACATTTATCATGTTTGTCAGTTCCCCCAAACACTACAGACTGTCCATGCATCTTTTTGGCCTCCTGACAAGTGCTGCCACACTGATGGAAATGGATGACATTATTACAAGCATGGCAGTCCTGTTCTCAAGTCCTCAGAGTGGTGACAACGTGGAAAAACACTTCCAAAACCTTCAGAACAGGTTGCAAACAATTGGCTTTTCTGAAAGCAGTGACCGTGCAGAAAATGCTGAAAATGACTTTGAGGTTTGTCTGATTTGTGCATTATACAGCTGTATGTTTCTGGTTCACTTCAATGTAGTTATAACATACTTATATCATGGTGTATGATGTTAGCTTGACACTGCAATTAGGTTAGGGCACTGTTGCTAATTTGAGTGACACAGCATGAAGTGTCATGTAGCATTGGCTTTATGTGATGACATATGTGCTTAAAAAATCGTAACTCATGATTTCATATAGCATGATACAGTATATATTTCCCTCCTTTTATGGAACCACACTTAATAATCCAGTTGTTTGCTTAAATACAGACTGAAACTATCTGTTAATTTGCAGATCAATCTGGGGCACACAACATTTCATACTCATTTATGCGAATAGTGGCAGCACCGCCTGTAGATGTAAAGGGTGAGCCAAATGAGTATCATTCACCTACATTCATGCCTAACCTGGTGAAATATTTCCTACCTCAGGCAGTTTTGTGGTCTGGTCTTATGCTGGGTAAGTGACAACTTATTTTTGAGGATTGCTTGGGGTGAGGTTGTGGGATTTGAACAAAGGCATATATTTGACAATGTTACAGCCATAATGTTAAAACAAAAAAAAAATCAACTTAATTCAACATTTCATTACCTGATTGTAGTGAAATAAAACACGATATGGCATATTTGATCCATTCATTTGTGTTCACTGCGCAATAAAATGTGTTGTGGGTAATCATCATTTTAAGGTCTAAATTATTTACTTTAATATAGGTGATCTTGGCCGCCATGGAAAAGGACCAGCCTACAATCATTTTTCCAAGATCTTTATGCGATGCAGTCAGTCAGGCACACAGGTACATGTTTGATAATATCTTACACAGTGAATACATAACTTGTACAAAATGACATGCATAATATGTGTACTCTTTAACTCTCATTAATTTTTATATCCAATATGTAGAACTACACTGAGGACAAACAAGACTCAGGCTATAGAGAAAAGCCAATGGGATCTGAAAAAATTAGATTCCAGAGACGTCGTCTCACAAGGCTTGACGACTTTGTACAGATTTATCAGCAGACACATAATGCTCTCTTGATGGAGTTCTCTGACTCAACACGCAAAGAGAAAGTAAGTTTATTGAAATTTTTACCTTCAGTATAAGTACTTACCTGCACTTATTTCTTAAATAATCCTTCCAATGAATCTGCTTTATTTAAGACATACAGGGTAAATGTTGCGCTGGAGAAAAGGAAGCCTTCCAAGAAAGGCATCTATGTGTCACCAATAAAGAAGAGTTTCCCATTCAGGACAACAAAAGTGGTATTAAAGTATCATATAAAATATTATCACACTTCATTGTTCCTTACAATTTTAAATAACAATATAGATAACGGTTTATATTATACTTTATAACATTTAAAACATATTCCGTTTTATTTCATAATATTCCAAATCCAGATTTGAAATAAATGCACTAATAAATTAATGTATTTTCGAAGCCACAAATGTAATTTTAGTTTATGTGATGTGAAATATATCTTCCTGTATGTGATGTGAATGGTTTAGGCTCCAGTCAAAGGACACAAACCAGGTTTGGAGAGACCACAGACAGTGACTGACACCAGCTCGACAGGACCCAAGTCGGGAAAAGGTATGACTTCAATAAGAATTTACACTTTTTAGGGTGAATAATTGATGATCTATCTATCTATCTATCTATCTATCTATCTATCTATCTATCTATCTATCTATCTATCTATCTATCTATCTATCAGGCTTTGAAAAACACATATCTGTTCCACAGGAACCTTTAAAGGAGCACTGACATCCCAAAAACCTGGGAGTACAACAACATCTGTAAATAAAAACTATGGACCATGCTGGCAGGAGCAGACCCCTCAGAAAAGAAATCTGCAGCAAGACTACAAAGGCCTCCACAGGTCCCAAAACATAGCAAAATGACTGCTGTTCTTCATCCGTACCACTGGCTTAGCTGTGATGAGATAGATTTTGCATCATACTTGCTTGCGCGCGAGTACCCTCCACATTCATGGCTTTCAGTCAAGTGTTTTATTTAGTGTTTTACATAAGGGAGGGATTGTGGGTACTCCAAGCAGCCCATTTGTGCAAATTTTACACACTGGGAACAACCACTGGGTAACTGCTAGCAACCTGTTTTGTCGGAACAATCAGGTTTGCATTTATGACAGTCTTTCGACAGTGCTAAACAACAAAGACAAACAAGTTTTGTCATGGTTAATAAGGCCAAAGGAAGACAAATTTACAGTTATTTACCCTGGTGTCCAACATCAGTCAAATTGTAGTAACTGTGGTTTGTTTGCAATTGCTTTTGCATTTGCATTGTGCTGCAACCTGAGGCCAGAAAACTGCAAGTTCCGTGAGGGCCGGTTGAGGACTGAACTTTTAACTTCCTTCAAGAAAGGACAAATCCATTTTAAAACAGAGCCAAGAGTTGGTGCTCCAAAGTCAGGACAAACACATGTGAATGTGTACTGCATATGCAGGACTGCACACTGCAGTGAAGTAATGGTAGAATGTTCTTTGTGCAAGGGGTGGTATCATCCTAACTGTGTGAACATACCACAAAATGCCATTAGTGGGGATGATGACTGGAATTGCCACAACTGTACTGGCTAAATATAAAAAAGAAATGACATTTTCTTGCATTCAATTTAGGAAGTCCAATTTAGGAATTTCTTGAATTCACTTACATTTTTCATTGCTTTGATTATTCAGTGTGCCGATGTGTGCAATCGAACAATGACTATTAGTGTTCTCATACTTTTAATATTATTCCGCCAGTTTTTGTCCCGCTTAGGCTCCGCGGCGTTGCACAACCCGCACACAAATGACATCATCACATTTGTAACGTTCGGGAATGGTGTGCTATGTGTTTTGTAAGAGATTTGCCGACGCGTTTTCCGAAATCGGCCTAAAAACGTGAAAAATTGTCCCATAGACTTGAATGGGGAATCGCTTAACATCGCTCAAAACAAGCCCCGTTTGGGACCATGCTGTATCGCCATACTTTAATGTAGAAAAAAGATTAAAAGTTTAAACCGAAGACAAGATTTTGGCGTTTATTGGGCTGAATGGGCTTTCGGATATCAAGCACGTTTTCTACGAAATCACAGTTTACGTATCGTCGTCTTTTCAGACCGTTTCAGATTTTCCCATGTGTGTGTATGGGGCCGAAATGTTGAGAGTTAGAGTGGGAGTCAGTGTGGAGCTGAAGTACGATTCTCGGAATTTTTTCCAAACAAATTGCTCTCCCTTCTACAGTTTTCACTCTTCATACATCATACTTGGTCAAAATGTAGGAAATCTTGTGGCGGTCGCAGACATGTGACTATGGAATCCCCCGGACGTACACTGCCGATAGAAAAAATGGAGTTACAGTACGATTCGCTGAAATTTATTTCCAAACAAATTGCTCTCTCCCGTGCAATTTTCATTCTACATACATCATAGTTGGTCAAAATGTAGGAAATCTGAAGGATGCAGATGGTTCCCTGTTTGTTAGCTGCTCTGTGTCCCATATATTTCATACCACAAACATAAAAACCACATCAATGCGTTCGCCAGACTTTTATCTCTCTGGTGATCATAATATTTTGCCGTTTGGACCCATGGTTTTTGACTTACAGAACAAACTTTAGAGTATTAATTATCATTACATGTTGGACCCATGGAAGACACTGTCTCCCCCTCCCTACCCCTGCACTGTGGAAATCACCATAGCAACAAGTTCTGACACAAACACATTCTATCATGGAGACTTCTGGAAGGAAGGGAGGGAGAGAGAGAGGGAGGAAGGGAGAGAGGAAGGGAAGGAGGGAGAGGGAGGGAGGGATAGAGAGGGAGAGAAGGAGAGAGAGGGAGAGAGAAGGAGAGAGAGGGAGGGAGAGAGAGGGAGTGAAAGAGGGAGGGACGCACACACACACACACACACACATGACATCCTGTCAAACATAAATCTCCCTCCTCTAACACACACACTCACACACACACACACTCACACATTCTCTCTCACACACACACTCACACACGAAGGCTCTCACACACACACACACACATAGACTCTCTCTCACACACACGCACACACACACACACAGACTCTCACACACACGCACACACACACACACTCACTCACTCACACACACTCACACACACACACTCACTCACTCACACACACACACACACATACAAACACACACACACATCATCGCTAAACCCACCAGACTCCATGTAAATAAACAGTCATTTAAGCATCGTAAAACACACTACATTAAAAGTCGACAGAAACAAAATAAAACTATAAAAAGCCGTTTTTGGTCTTCTCTACACTTTTCCAACCATCACAACTCTAGTGTTGGTTGAAATAAACACATAGGTTACCGAGATACATGTGAAAATGTGTTGGCTCTATTCACGCTAAAAGTACTATTTTTTGAATGGAGCCTTGTGGGTTTAGCGCTAGCTACTTCATAGCTGTTTCTAGTAAACAGAAAGGTCTTAAATAGGTTTTAAAAAGGTATAGCTCTAAAAGGTTAAGACAATTAACACTTCACCATTAAATCAACACTGTATGTATTTAAAATTTAAGCAAATTATATATATATTGAATTGCTGAGGCTTGTGTCGCTAAACCCACCAGACTCCATGTAAATAATCAGTACTTTAAGCATCCTGAATCCACAAGACTCCATGTAAATAATCAGGACTTTAAGCATCCTGAACCCACAAGACTCCATGTAAATAATCAGTACTTTAAGCATCCTAAATCCATCAAACTCCTATTCGTATTCGTTTTCTCTCTCTCTCTCTCTCTCTCTCTCTCTCTCTCTCTCTCTGTGACAGTGTGACATATGTATCTACTTAGCTAGTGTTATTGAGATGTGCACCAAGTAGTAGGCACACATTGTTTCCCTACCATTTAAAATTGTCTATTTAAAGTAGCCATGTAAAGTGAACATTTTATTGTATTTTATTTATTTTTATTAGCAGGGTCTAAGGAATACATGGCATTTTTATTTATGTTCATGCATGTGTGTGGTCTTTTTCGATAAGTTTCTAAAAGTTTATGATGTTCATAAAAAAATGGCTCGAATAAGCAAATTATGTTTTTAAAAAAATCATATAGTATTTCAGTGTGATAAATCACGTAGTCTTAATCATTTCTTGGCAGTAAAGTATGTACTGTACAATTTCATGTGTGAGAAGAGAGTCTTTATACACCTGTGAAGTCACTTAACGTGACATATCTCCCAAACGCTACTGTAAAATGGTTTCAAATGAGGTGTGCATAGTGTATGGGATGTCCTGTATCCCAACTGACCATTCTTTTTTTCTACTTATTAGAAAGGAAGTAGCTATAGGCCTCCAAAG
Organism: Perca fluviatilis; assembly: GCF_010015445.1. NCBI lineage: Eukaryota > Metazoa > Chordata > Actinopteri > Perciformes > Percidae > Perca > Perca fluviatilis. Next base: position 21,527,962 of record NC_053116.1, on the reverse strand, counting down.
TCAAATAATGTGACATATCTCCAAAACGCTACTGTAAAATGGTTTCAAATGAGGTGTGCATAGTGTATGGGATGTCCTGTATCCCAACTGACCATTCTTTTTTTCTACTTATTAGAAATGAGGTCAATATAGGCCTCCAAAGTCGAATAACGTGACATATCTCCAAAACGCTACTGTAAAATGGTTTCAAATGAGGTGTGCATAGTGTATGGGACGTCCTGTATCCCAATTGACCATTCTTTTTTTCTACTTATTAGAAATGAGGTCAATATAGGCCTCCAAAGTCGAATAACGTGACATATCTCCAAAATGCTACTGTAAAATGGTTTCAAATGAGGTGTGCATAGTGTATGGGACGTCCTGTATCACAACTGACCATTCTTTTTTTCTACTTATTAGAAATGAGGTCAATATAGGCCTCCAAAGTCGAATAACGTACATATCTCCAAAATGCTACTGTAAAATGGTTTCAAATGACTTGTGCATAGTGTATGGGACGTCCTGTATCACAACTGACCATTCTTTTTTTCTACTTATTAGAAATGAAGTAGCTATAGGCCTCCAAAGTCGCAATAGTGACGACATATCTCCAAAATGCTACTGTAAAATGGTTTCAAATGAGGTGTGCATAGTGTATGGGACGTCCTGTATCACAACTGACCATTCTTTTTTTCTACTTATTAGAAATGAAGTAGCTATAGGCCTCCAAAGTCGAATAATGTGACATATCTCCAAAATGCTACTGTAAAATGGTTTCAAATGACTTGTGCATAGTGTATGGGACGTCCTGTATCACAACTGACCATTCTTTTTTTCTACTTATTAGAAATGAGGTCAATATAGGCCTCCAAAAGTCGAATACACAGTACATATCTCCAAAATGCTACTGTAAAATGGTTTCAAATGACTTGTGCATAGTGTATGGGACGTCCTGTATCACAACTGACCATTCTTTTTTTCTACTTATTAGAAATGAAGTAGCTATAGGCCTCCAAAGTCGAATAATGTGACATATCTCCAAAATGCTACTGTAAAATGGTTTCAAATGAGGTGTGCATAGTGTATGGGACGTCCTGTATCACAACTGACCATTCTTTTTTTCTACTTATTAGAAATGAAGTAGCTATAGGCCTCCAAAGTCGAATAATGTGACATATCTCCAAAATGCTACTGTAAAATGGTTTCAAATGACTTGTGCATAGTGTATGGGACGTCCTGTATCACAACTGACCATTCTTTTTTCTACTTATTAGAAATGAGGTCAATATAGGCCTCCAAAGTCGAATAAACATTACATATCTCCAAAATGCTACTGTAAAATGGTTTCCAAATGACTTGTGCATAGTGTGGGGACGTCCTGTATCACAACTGACCATTCTTTTTTCTACTTATTAGAAATGAGGTCAATATAGGCCTCCAAAGTCGAATAACGTGACATATCTCCAAAATGGTACTGTAAAATGGTTTCAAATGAGGTGTGCTAGTGTATGGGACGTCCTGTACACAACTAACCTTATATTCTTTTTACATATTAGAAATGAAGTAGTATAGGCCCAAGTGAATAATTACAACCAAAAACAAAAAAAAAAAAAATTTTTTTTTTTTTTTATAGGCCTCCAAAGTCGAATAAGGACATATCTCCAAAAACGCTACTGTAAAATGGTTTCAAATGAGGTGTGCATAGTGTATGGGACGTTCTTTATCCAAAAAGACCATTTTTTTTTTCTACTTATTAGAAATGAGGTCAATATAGGCCTCCAAAGTCCGAATAACGTGACATATCTCCAAAATGCTACTGTAAAATGGTTTCAAATGAGGTGTGCATAGTGTATGGGACGTCCTGTATCACAACTGACCATTCTTTTTTTTACTTATTAGAAATGAGGTCAATATAGGCCTCCAAAGTCGAATAACGTACATATCTCCAAAATGCTACTGTAAAATGGTTTTCAAATGACTTGTGCATAGTGTATGGGACGTCCTGTATCACAACTGACCATTCTTTTTTTCTACTTATTAGAAATGAAGTAGCTATAGGCCTCCAAAGTCGAATAATGTGACATATCTCCAAAATGCTACTGTAAAATGGTTTCAAATGAGGTGTGCATAGTGTATGGGACGTCCCGGTATCACACTGACCATTCTTTTTATTTCTACTTAGAAATGAAGTAGCTATAGGCCTCCAAAGTCGAATAATGTGACATATCTCCAAAATGCTACTGTAAAATGGTTTCAAATGACTTGTGCATAGTGTATGGGAGTCCTGTATCACAACTGACCATTCTTTTTTCTACTTATTAGAAATGAGGTCAATATAGGCCTCCAAAGTCGAATAACGCATAATATCTCCAAAATGCTACTGTAAAATGGTTTCAAATGACTTGTGCATAGTGTATGGGACGTCCTGTATCACAATTGACCATTCTTTTTTCTACTTATTAGAAATGAGGTCAATATAGGCCTCCAAAGTCGAATAACGCTGACATATCTCCAAAATGCTACTGTAAAATGGTTTCAAATGAGGTGTGCATAGTGTATGGGATGTCCTGTATCACAACTGACCATTCTTTTTTCTACTTATTAGAAATGAAGTAGCTATAGGCCTCCAAAGTCGAATAATGTGACATATCTCCAAAATGCTACTGTAAAATGGTTTCAAATGACTTGTGCATAGTGTATGGGACGTCCTGTATCACAACTGACCATTCTTTTTTCTACTTATTAGAAATGAGGTCAATATAGGCCTCCAAAGTCGAATAACGTACATATCTCCAAAATGCTACTGTAAAATGGTTTCAAATGACTTGTGCATAGTGTATGGGACGTCCTGTATCACAACTGACCATTCTTTTTTTCTACTTATTAGAAATGAGGTCAATATAGGCCTCCAAAGTCGAATAACGTGACATATCTCCAAAATGCTACTGTAAAATGGTTTCAAATGAGGTGTGCATAGTGTATGGGACGTCCTGTATCACAACTGACCATTCTTTTTTTCTACTTATTAGAAATGAGGTCAATATAGGCCTCCAAAGTCGAATAACGTACATATCTCCAAAATGCTACTGTAAAATGGTTTCAAATGACTTGTGCATAGTGTATGGGACGTCCTGTATCACAACTGACCATTCTTTTTTTCTACTTATTAGAAATGAAGTAGCTATAGGCCTCCAAAGTCGAATAATGTGACATATCTCCAAAATGCTACTGTAAAATGGTTTCAAATGAGGTGTGCATAGTGTATGGGACGTCCTGTATCACAACTGACCATTCTTTTTTTCTACTTATTAGAAATGAAGTAGCTATAGGCCTCCAAAGTCGAATAATGTGACATATCTCCAAAATGCTACTGTAAAATGGTTTCAAATGACTTGTGCATAGTGTATGGGACGTCCTGTATCCCAATTGACCATTCTTTTTTTCTACTTATTAGAAATGAGGTCAATATAGGCCTCCAAAGTCGAATAATGTGACATATCTCCCAAACGCTACTGTAAAATGGTTTCAAATGAGGTGTGCATAGTGTATGGGACGTCCTGTAACTGATCTTTTTTTTTTCTACATAATTTAAATGAGGTCTTTAAGGCCCTCGGTAGTCAAAAATGTCCTAAACATATGCAGTAAATGTATTTAGAAAGAGATACTTTATTTTGTCTGCTTGTGCTGTAAACATTTACATAAAACAATGTATTGAGATGTGACCTATATAGAAAAAAAACATTAGACAAATACAATGTGAGTTTTAAAAAAGGATAAAGATAGAAAAGAGAAAGAGAGATAAATAAAAAAGAAAGAGAGTGAAAGAGGAAGAAAGAGAGAGAAAGAAACGGAGAGTGAGGGAAAGAAAGAGAAATAAATAAATAAAGAATGAGAGAGAGAAAGAGAGTGAGAAAGAGAGAAGAAAATGAAAGCATGGTAGAGCGGGAAATAAGAAAGAATAATTAAGAATGAAAGAGAAAGAAGACAGGCTGAGAGAAATAAAGACAGATAGACAGATAGATAGATAGATAGATAGATAGATAGATAGATAGATAGATAGATAGATAGATAGATAGATGCAACTCGAGCGCTCTGAAAGCCCGTCCTCTCTCTGCTGGTACCAAAATTACCGTACTCATAGTAATAGGCGCACACGCCTCTTTTTATTGACGGCTGGCTAGACCGTGTATTTTCAAACCGCGGCTGGCTTGACCGCAGTCTAATTCACCAGGGTGCTATTTTATGTGTGAGCTAATATTGCGCATCTGTTCCGATCTGTTCATGTGCGCTGCAAGAGTTATGTTTCTGTTTATTGAATGAGTTATTCAGTGCAAACATAACCGTGAATGTAGTTTGAACTCAGTAATGATGGTATGTTAGGTTATTTCTGTCGCTCTTTTGAAGGCAAACGTCCCACTGTACTGTCGCTACGCAGATCAGGACATCTGATTGACTTTACTGCACCGTACTTAAGTGAAAGTAGGTCAAGTTGTAAAACCTACCAGCAGGGCACCATTCACCATTTATGTGAAGCTACCATTAAATTTACAAATAATTCACTGGTTGAACTTTGAAAATTCTTTGTCAAAAACAAATGTGTTATATCTATATATAACATGTAGCATATATAAATTGCACAAAATACCTCTTAGCTCTAAAGCCTGTAGTCTATAACACAAAACAAGATTGGATAATCGCCTTATAGTAGTTTATTTATATATAATTCTTACCGCCTTCTACTGCATTTTAGGCCACTCCTGAACAGCAAGCATAATGGTGGGTTCACACTGAAAGCAAATCCAGTGTTTCACGCGTCTTGATTACACACAAAGTCAATGCAAAGATGCAAATTCCAGTCCCTCCAGGATTTCGCGATGTCGCGATCGCGCCAATTCACGCGAATTCAACCAATCACCGCGACTTTGGTGCGACTCGCAATTTTGACCAATCACCGCAACTTTTCTGCAACTTTGTCCAATCATCGCGGTCTCCTGCAAAGCATCGTCATACGTCAGCAAACTCACTTTGCAGCATGCGCAGCAGACGTGTGCTGCCAACGTCTCACATTTACAAAAATAACAGCAAAGGACCGTGAAAAACAGTATCCAGATGTTCTTTATGAAAGCGGGGGCAAACTGTTTTGCAAGACGTGCAACGATTTGTTAGACTTTAACGATTTAAAAGTCGCTGAAGTTGCTGCCGTTTCAATCCTGGCTGTCAGCTCTCTGCAGCGGGTGGGGCTACTGCTCCGTTCCCTCCGCGACTGACGCTTGCACACACACAAACACACACACAGACAGACACACAAACAACACACACGGTGGATGCAGGAGAAAAAGGAGATGAGACGACACAATGACCTAAATTGAGGACAGCTACGCTCTTAGTCAGTACTTTATCAAACTGTATGAATGTGAGTCCCAGGCCAGGTTAGGAAATTAACTAACAATGTAAAGATCAACAAGCCACTGATAGATATTTTCAAATTTGATTCATTCAATAAATTATAATTTTTTGTCTTAAATCCACCAGCCATTTTCATATTATACCAACATTTGCAGCATCCTGAGCTTTTTTGGTAAGGTTCCTAGGAAAGCTCAGCCCAGGATAGTTTTATTCTCCCCAAAACATGTTTCCTTTTTATTTTTAAAGAACTATTATATATATATATATATATATATATATATATATATATATATATATATATATAAAATTGCAACTTTTTTGCAACTTTAACTGTCTCCCGCAACTTCATTGCAACAAACATACAAAATACACCGCAACTTTTATCGCAATTTTTTTACAAAAGCTCCCGTGAAATCAGTCATTTTGGACCGCAACAACCTCAAAAAAAGGCCGCGAAATCCTGGAGGGACTGAAATTCACTCCGGGTGGTGTGGAAAATGAATTTGTTGCAACATTTGCCGAGTCGCCTGAATTTGAAGCAGGGAGAGATTAAATCATGCAGGACAGGGGGTAACTTTCTCCAGTAGAGGGATGGGGAAACACTGTCGTAGTAACGCTACATAAACTTCAATTCAACTAAGATAGATTCATACAGCAATCGAAGTGTTTGCACACTGTTTAAGTGTGAAAAAGCTACACCGAACGGTCTAAATGATATAGAACTGTATTTTATCTTCTTTTGGACATATAAATAACCTGAGCGTCATAGTCAACATATTAAGACATATGCAAACCTATGCCCTTGTTAATGCTTTACAAAAAAAGTTTAATAAAGCTGAACACACAGTAGCTTCATACAGTCTATGAGTATGTTATCCAAAGAAAAAAAAAAGTACCATACTACTTCAGGAGCTGACGCTAGCCACCATTGACGTAGCCTAACATTGCCTATGTAGAAAGACAAAAAACCTAACTTACACACGTGTAACATTCTGTAATTTGTGTGATTTAAATGTACAATATTGGCTGCGGTATCGACGGCGAACACAGACAAAGAGCAATGCATTCAGACTTTACTCAATGTTTTGGATAATGCTAACCAGTCCCCTACCGTTCTCGCAATGCGTAGAGTAGCAAAACAACCGAGAATGCATCACATTACACCCTGTGGGGGACGTAAAAACGTATTGCTTATTGTTGTATTGTTGTTTATTTATGGTTATTTCCTGTCCTGACCGGCCTGACAGTGGAGGTCTGCAGTTAGACCCTCTTGGGTTTTTCATGACCGTATGAAGCCTGTATATAATACATTTGTACTCTAAATTGATGTTTAACTCACCACACATGGCTGTTAATGTCAGGAAATCTGGTGCAAACATTCATTTTGTTCATTTCATCTTTGACATAATTAAACTTTTAATAATTTTAATTATCTACGAAACTCATACCCACTTGTGACTTCTAAACCGGGGTATGAACTGAACCCCGTGACTTTCAGATCCCTAAAGAAGGCTGCCAGTTGGCCCAGTGGTAACAGTCGAGTCCCCTATACAATATTAATTCCACTCTATTATATCGATGCTAACAGTAACTGACATCTAATTGACACTGAGATATAAACACTTACTTCTCCATGACTCTTTTAACATTGTCTTTCAAGTGGACTCCTCCCACCCTGGACAAGGCATTCATCTGAAATTAGAGGAACAATATTTCAGTTTTATTAACAAAAGAAAAAGAAGTAAACAGTGACACATTACACATGAGAGAAAAATATGCATAATTATGTTGCTATGACTACAGTTGACCTTACCAGCTTCTGTTTTTCCTCCAGGGAGTCAAGGGATCTATCAAGGAGGTTTAGAGCCTCAACAGTTGACGCTTGTTGAATTTGAGTTGCTTCGTACTTTTCTGCATCCCGTTTCTTCAATGAGCAGATATCCTCATGCATTTCCATCACTTTTCTCTGAAATTCTAATGCAGTGAAACAAATAATTACCATAATTAGAAATGGTAGAAATGGTCAATGCACAACCTACTACTGATAACTGTCATAATTTATTGTCCTTATGTTATTGTTTGAGAGGCTATTGTTTTTTAATCCAAATAAGGGTTTTGTCTCAGAACTTTACTTGCATAAAGCTCAAAAAAAGGCAAATCCCCTTATTTTAGCACAATTCCTGGATGTTAATGGGATAATACAGCTGTTATTTGATTCCATAGACAGCCAATAACTGACGCCTATATTAAATTTATGCTATATTGAGATATAAATAATTTATAATATATAGCCTATAAATATTGAGATTTTATTTACAATCTATTTCACCCAGCCAAAGTGTACTATGATTATGACATTCCCCAATGAGTGAACAAGTCTGGGCTTTCACCACATTTGCCTGCTAACAGATGCCTTGCTGCCCCACACAGCTGACATCTGTCTGGCTGTGTGTATTGGGGAAGACTAAAAGTAATGTAATTACTAGCAATAGGAATCATTAAGATTTTATCTATACTACAACTACTCTTATCAATCATCTTTATTGGTTTGGTTCTTTATCAATGCTGTTATTGATTCTTTTATATTAATAAGAATTGATTATTTTTAATTTATTTTAAAATAAAAACATTCAGTAAAGGATTAGAATTTATTTGGATTTTAAATACAAGTAAATATTGTTTCTAGAGAAGCAAGAGCAATGTTTACATCAGCAACATCACTATATAAACTACATAATCATCAAAGAATAAATCATATTGCTGACATCAAGATACTGAGTGAAGTTTAGAAAGAATAAACAACTCAGACATCAGTATGGGTGGGAATTCAGAGGGCTGTGATTCGATTATAAAACGAATATCGATGCATCATTTTTCCTAAATAGGATCCCTGGATAATTACTAAGCATTTCATTTACGCATTAAAATCCAAAAGAAACATCTCCCAATTAGCTTAAAAAGGACTAGTTTTAATCCCTAATTTACTTCATTAACCTCAGCTCCATGGTCCTTCATTTCATTAACAACCAGTTGTCAGACTCCTCTGAACACTGAAATATAATTATCAGGATGTAACGTACAGTATGTGTACAGGACAGAGCTGTACACCAGTTTAGTCTAAGCTTGTACCTGATGTCCTCAACACTTGACTAGGTTAGTTAGTAATGACATACAGCTGATAATTAATGTTACTTTGTTACTAATTTTGCTAACGTAACAAATAAATATTTTTAGCGCCTTTCACAGGACCCAAGGACGCTTTACACATAGTTACAGTGACAGAACAACAAAAAGTAATTCAGGATTGAATGCCTTGGTAAAGAGCTGGGTTTTTAGTAGATTTTTTTTAAAGTGTCCAGACAGGGAGCATTTCAGATCTCTGGGGGATGGAGTACGCTGCACGTTTACAACCAGACAAAAACGCTACTGCTAATATTAGAACTAACCTTCATCACGGTTGAGATGTCGACAATTTCCTTGGAGGTCTTCTTGATCAAATTCTACCCTACCTGTGACGACTATCATCTAGTTCAAGACACAAATTAACAAAAAATTAATTCTGCTCCAGAAATAAATAAAAATGGCAATTTTTAGTGATTGTGGTGCTTGTGGTCAGTTGGTGCAGTGCATGAAAGGAAGGCAGTTGTGATAGAAGCGACATAGGTATGTACAATTATGCATGCATCCTTTATATTGCTACTTTCCCATCCTCTTCTACCATCACTCTTCTACCAGGAAGTACGTTGGAGGAAGCAGGGAAAGGAGGTAATTCTAAACCTTCATCCTTCAAGATACCAAGCATTTCATCAATTTAGCTTCTTCCACATTTACTTCGTGTAGCCCAGGAAGCAAGCTTTTCTTGCAAGGTTACCTCGTCTTCTTTTGCAGATTCTATGACTTCTTCAGAATCAGTTGACACATATTCTTTGTATCCAAAATCTGAATCTGCATCACCAATTTCATCTGCTTCATTTAAACAACTACTTCCCTCTTCTGCTAGATCTTCACTTTCATCTTCTACATTACACTGATTAGGATTTAAATTTCCACGGCAACCATCTTCACTGCTGCTACATTCCAGTGCGATTGCTGCAGCTTCTGAGTGGATTTTTCTCCAGCGACTCAGATATGACATACCATGTTCTAAAAAAATGACAAACCCAGCAGTTAGGTCTAAATCAAGGAAACAAAAAAAAATACAATGTTTTACCACAAGAAAAATCAGAGGGTTAGACATGCATACTAACATAGGCTAAGCCTCGTCATCACTACAATGTTGCCAACAATTATTTAAAAGAAGTTTATCACTTAAGCCAGTGTTTGCCCTTATCATATGCAGTGCCCACCAGCTACAGCTGTACATTGTGTAAAGAGTACTCTATACTTTCCATAAAATCTTCACCTATGGAAAGTTATAACTGATTAATGGTTAAAAAGATTTTCAGCAATATCAAAAGGCAATCACACATAGATTGTAAGGACAAAATACAATGTTATTGTCTACAATGTGGCATTCAGTTTAATTTACATTTCTAGTCAAGTAGATGTAATTGAGTAAAGTGTTAAACGTATTACAACAATGATCTTGATTTTACAGTATCGACGACGTATATTAGTAGACGCAGCTTCCCTTACAAAAAGTTACAGCAGGTCTGGATCCAGCTTTCAAAACGTAACTTAACACGGATGACCAAGTAGTCAACTCCGTGGTCAGTTATAACATCATCAGACTATCGCAAAATAACGGTTTGCTTTACGAGGGAAAATATATAACTAGCTAGTCGTCTTGTTTAGACATTCGGTGCAATGACTAATACGAAGTTCATAACACATAACGTTAGCCTACAGGAGAAGCCTTTATTTTGACAGATAAGTGCTAGCTTGCTGTGCAAAAAAACTCGTTCATAAAACAACAATACTAAAACGTTCGATTAAACAATCCACATGTTATATTTTTCATTTACTTTGGTTAAGTCGAAGGTCCGCTTCACCGCTGAATGCACACGCGCTCACGCAACCGGGGGAACACTTTCTGTCAGGGGAAATTCAAGTACACCGGGCTTTGGCTGTCTGCTTCAGAGTCGAAAAACTCAGTGGCCGGCGGCGATTTTATTCATGTCACTATTTTTACTAGCTATATTCCACTGATTTTAATCTCTGTAAACTAACTCTTAGCTACATCATTGTTATATTAGTATTGCAATGCAGTCAAACTTAAAGTAACGTAATTTTAAGCTAGGTGGGAAAAGGCGCCAGTTCACAAAATCAATTCTGACAAGATACTTGACAATACAAACTCTGTGTGACTGAAAAAAATAAAGCTTATTAACTAACCAACTTAACGTTCTTATGGCCAAAATTGATATATATTTTCCGTACCTCTACTCGCAGTGACCGCTGTTTCGGTTTAACTGGTTTTTTAATTAACTGGTGATAGAGGCCATGGATGTATTAAGAGGCATATGTGGTGTGGGCGTGGCCTTTCAGGACCCATTCCCGACTAACCAGGAAATAAACATTCTTATAGCTTCGCCTCTATTTTACATTAATTTGTCGGTGTCTTGTGAAACTTGACTATAGAAACGAGTTGCTGAGCATTAATTCTGGTCCCGACAGACATTCATGCAAACACTAGCCGTTGTCGTTGCGAAATATCATCCGTTGTCTGGCGACTGTGTCTCTGTCTTGCTGCAAGCCACAGAGACACCCAGATCGACTTGTGAATTTACATTAGTAAACATTTCAGCATTAAAACAACACTGTATCTACAATGTAAGCAAACTGGGATATGATTCATTGTAGGAAAAATATATGTCTCAATGTAAGTAATTAGCTGGGGAAGTTTCATGTTAATCTGTTATTCATTTTTACCCCATCACATCCCCACTAACACAGAACGTTTAGGGAACGTTGGGGAACGTTAGTTTTTGGTTCTCTAAAGGTTAGTTCGAACCAAACCAAAAACTAACGTTTAGAGAACGTTCCCTCATGGTTATAACGTTCCCTAAACGTTAGGGGAACCAACCAACGGGAACTTTCTCCTGTGGTTGCACTGTTACCTCCACACAACGTTCCCGTTTGGTAGTATTTGGTTGTTTTTGGTTGTTTTGAGTGCGGTTTTGAAATGTTTATTTAAACCAGCTCCATTTAAGTTTTTGAAGTAGCATATAAAAGGTTTGCAGTCACTTGATTTAGATTCACTCAAAAATGATTGGTCTTATAAAATCTAAGTAAGATAAACAACATAGCAAGATAATATATTTACTTTTAGGCTGAAATCAATCTTGCTAAAAACTGTACTTTTGTGCTTAATTTCGTTGTTTTAACTGTATTAGGTGAAAATACTTAAAACAAGAATCTATCGATTTTCACAACTAAGACAATTCACTTCTTCCATTTCACTTCTAACAAGTGGCTCAATCAGTGTTTAAATCCAACCGTTACCCCCGCCAGTAGGGGAAGACCGTGCCTCTGCTCTCAGGTGACCGATTCAAGTCCTGTCCTCCGGACTTCCGTTTGCGCGTTTGATACACATGCAACCGGACAAAGAAAGAAAATTTTATTTGCGCGTAAACGATCTCCACGAAAAGTAAGTGAAATACGTTACAGTTTCATGATGTTATGGTTGTAGTGCAACGGTTTGGGGTCTAACCGTAAGCCCTTTCCCTCGTAGTGCTTTGTTATATTCCGGTTTTAATCAGGTTGACCAAAAAAGGTTCAACAACTCACTTCAGCATTTGTTTTTCCCCTCGTCGCCATCTTGCCAGTCAAGCAGCGACTTGTTCAAAATTTTTTATTTTTGGTAAACTCTTTGTGCACAAACAATGTTCTCAATGCTCGAGTTCATGTGTAAATCCCCTGGTGAGACTTCGTGCAAAGTTTCATGTTGTGTCGAGCCTTCTTAGTGTTTTACATATAGTGATTTTGATGCGATAAAAGTAGCCTCTAGTTCTCCCATTCAAAAGGCCGTTTGACCAGAAAACGACAATACGATCAATCTTAAAAGTGGCGTTTCCGTCCTAATTATGCTTTTAAACGAAGTTTGACTCTGGTACATTCACAAAAAGATCCTAGGTTGCATTGTGGCGAGAGTTACGCTTTAAATGGATTGCATATATATTGCGCTTTGTTTGCTGCTGTGCACGACGTGTATGCTTTGCCGCATTGTATGTTTTGTGTCATCGTGTTAACCTGCTTGCGTTGTTGTTACAAATAAGACATATCAGCTCTTTCAATTAGTTTTAGTGTACAGTCATTTTAGGCAAGTCACTCGGCGGCCACCTTGCAACGTACTTTGGGCAGTTATCGGCAAGCTATTTTCCTATTTAAGTGAATAGGGAAGCATACAGGAATAGAGGGAATATGTTTAGGTTACACAGCTGCCATACTGGCTTTACAAACTAACCCCATGCATTTCTATGGATGCTGTGTCTCCCCATTAGAAAGTCTCTGGGCTACAATGCAAAAGTCCTGAGAAATACCGTCACATACAATGTTTATGTTGTAATGTTTGTTTACACTGTATACATTCAAATATTATTTTTGCAATCAGTACAAATTGTATGGTCTTTTATTTCAGATGACTCCAGTCCACAAGCAAGAAAGCATTCCAGGACGGAGCGTGTGTGGAAGCCCTGTCTGTAAGTTAACATTTATACATGCATTTAAGAAACCAGAGTCATATTCTTACCATGGAACTACTGACCCTCAGCCTGCTGCTTATCATGTGACTGTTCTGATGGGTTTGTCTCTTCCTGCCTTTTTTCAGGTCAGTAGACATCACTGCCACCACCACCTGCATGTAATTGTTTTTTTTTTGCAATTGTCTAATGTAACATTGTAGTTATGCAATGGCATTTGCAAGAAACCTACCATAAATGAACTGACCAATATTCATATCTACTTTCTTTTTAGATGAGTCAACACCACACAGGAAACCAGCCGGTCGCCCAGAGCTGGATGGGTGTATTCTAACACAAGCTCGGCCTGCCACTTCATCTTGGGACCCAGTTGAAGGTACAGTGGCTTTTGCATAACTTAAATTATAACAGAACTGACTTCTCTTACAAAATTAGATTGTACAAGCGCTCCACTTTGTTACATGTGTATAATTTGTGTTTCTATATGTTTTACAGCAACTTTTCCTGACAAGCCCGTATTATGGTTTTGGTGTTGTCTTAGTTTGGTAGTCTGTTTTCTGTGTTGTGTTTAGCTCTGTTTTCTGTTTTATTTTGAAGTCCCTGGTTTTCTGTCTTGTCTTGTCCTATGTACTTCATGTCTTGTGTTTCCCTCCTTTTTTGATTGCTCTGCCCAGCCTAATGTGTTTCACCTGTTTCCCAGCCCTTGTGTCACCTGTCTTGTGTTTTCTCATTAGTCTGTGTATTTAGCCTCTGTGTTCCCCTTGTCTTGTGTTAGATCGTTTTGTCTTTGCCCTGTCTGTCTGTCTGTACCCAGTCTCTATCCTGTCGGTATGTTTTTGGAGTCTTCCCTGTAGTTTTTTTGTTGTCCTTGTCTCTGGAGATCTTTTGGATTTGTGACTTTGTCTTTTGCCTGCCTGCCTCAGTTTTGGACTTCTTGTGTTTGCTGTTTGCCCCTTTTGGATCCCTTTTGTTTGGTTTGTTCCCAGCCTTTTGTTAATAAATCCTCCACTGCAAACGTTCGCCTGCCTGCCTGCCTGCTCTCTCCGCATTTTGGGTCCGCCATTCCCTACTCCTCCCAGCCACCCCTTAACAGCCCGGAGGTTCGACCGGAGGTACTGCCATGCGTCTCATGCTACGGCGAGTCGCAACCAATTATGTTCTAAAACTGTATATCCTGCGGGGCAGAAAGGGAAAGAAGGCCTTCCAGGACCTGACGATCTGCAGGGTTATAACAGGCAGGTGTTACTTTATTGTTCACATCAGTATTATGCTTAGCCTGGCTACTAAGAGGTTTTAATTTGACTTGTAACGTTGCTTCATTTTGACTTCTACTCTAGCGGTCTCCCAGAAAAGCTTCCCCGCGCTGACTGCAGCAGACGCGGAGGACTTGATTGGAAGTTTGCCCCACACAGACGGTAAATTGAAATTCTTCTGTGATGTTAATAATAATCATAATAATCAAAAACTATCTAACTATGTTAGTCAGGCAATTTGTCTTGCTTTTGTTAATGTGTTTATTCTTAGTATGACATATCAAACTTTTGTTTCTTTCTTTTTAGGTCAGCTGAGAAGGACTGAGCCTTCAAAACCATGGAGCTCTATTTATTTATTTTTTTGCGGAAGCAAGAGCTGTTGGCCATCTTCTACACTGCTGCCATCCTCCTGCCTCTGACCCTCTGGCACGTGATACAGATCCCTGCACACAAAAACAACCAGACACAAGAACAGCTTCTTTCCCTCTGCCATCACTCTCCTGAACTGCTGATAAGTGGGGTCATCCCCACTTTGGCCATTCACCTACACATTACATACTTTATCATTCCAATATGCATTTTGCACAATACATTTGCACTATTACTTTGCACTCTACATCCTTAAAAATTTTGTATTTTTGTATTATTCATTGTATATTGTTAATTAAAGTTTTAAATCCAATCAAGTTTGCCTGTTCATTCATTCCTGCTAATATATAATAATTCATTCCTGCTCATGCAGACGGTTTAAAGTAATAATAAAATTAGTATCATTGTTATTAAAGTTTAAGGCGAGACACTACAGGTGAATAGGGTAAAATTTTAAAATAATATCACCATGAAACTTCCTCAGTTTATTACTTAAGTATATAAAAAATGTATTACAAGTTTTTGAAATGTGTATGTTTAATTATGCAAATTAGGCATTATCTCATTAAATATGTGTGATTTTGCATATATTTTCGGTAGATAGATCTGAACGTATGATAAAGCCAGGTGCAAAATTATTTTTTCATTTTGTTTACACACAAGATGAAAACAAAATTACAGAGGGATTTCAGGATATCTGCTTTCATTACCTAGGAAATCCAAATATACTGTCCATGGCCTTAAAAAAATCGATTTTCGCCACATTTTTTTGCTTAAAATGTCACATAAATCAGGCCAGGAATGATTTATTAACAAATCCCTCTGTAAATATCTTCAGATTCCTACTAAGTGTATAACTGGAAAGTTTGGTGTACATAGGCTGAGATGTTTATACTGAAAAATGACAAAAAACTCATTTTGAGAAAACGGCATTTAAAGATTTAAATAGGAGAATTTAATACATTTCTATTGGAAAAATTGCTCAAAAACAGAATAAATGCGCAGGCCCTTAGTAATAATAATATAGAATATTTCAAGCTCATGAAAATTGATTACTTAATAAAATGGCAGGCATATAAGGCCTACAAGTGCAGTAACTCATTGAATTAACATTGGCGTATCATGCACAAAGTTGCAGACAAAACCCACACTAGACAGCTGTATGGACACAGAACAAGACCAACAGTAGATGTCACAGCTTTCTAAAGTCTAATTGTCCATTCCAGCACCATATGTAGGCTAGTTTAGCTATGCTCAGACTCTTGTGTCTGTGTTTTACACTGCAGTTGTGACAGCCTCAGCTTTCGAGATCCTGAGCATATTAGTTTCTCTCATTGAATTGACCATCACAACTTTACTCTGAAGCCACAACTTCTCCATAACTGAAAGCATATCAGAGGCACCTTCATTGAAGATGGAGATGGCCATATTGCTGCTGCCTCAAGCTTACTTTCCCCTCTTTCCCCTCAGTCAGCTGATGGTGAAGCTAACTAACCAGTCCCCTCAGTCAGCTGATGGTGAAGCTAACTAACCAGGCTCCCATCAGCACTGGTTCATAACAACAGAACCAAACTAATTATGAATCATTCAAAAGACCAATATTTAGAACATTGGAGAAAGCAAACAAAGTAGACTAAATTGTTATTTGACCACCAACTAGGTCAGACAGACAGGTCAGTGAGAGAGAGAGAGAGACAGGCTCAGTGACCACCAGCTGGGTCAGACAGAGATACTCTTCCTCCTCCACTGGGAAAAACTATCTTCACTAAGAGAATTACACCTTGGAAAAATAGCCAAAAAAATAAAACTTCCCAAAGTTAACACCAGAAAAGAAGCTGGTAGTTCTCCTAGGAGAGGGGACAGCAGCTCTACTGACAGCTAAACATGGATCTGTCTGCCACAGCCTGAGGGACTCACAACCACTTAGGATCACAAAATTACAGATTTGTTTAGTAGCCTATTATATAGTAATTATATTATACAACCATTTTAACTGTTGTGTAATGTAATTGTTTTGTAATATAGTGTGTTGTATCGCGATCAGTACAGTGTAGTTAGTATATATGTGACACATAGGACATGTAGGCTATATGACTTTCTGTAAACTGCTTTGAGAGAGAGAGGGTCTGATTACCTCCGCTGTCTGAAAACTCCTGTTTTCTGAACGATAGTTGACATATCGACGTACTATGTGAAGGCATTTCATCATCTGCTGTCTTAGTGTGTAATCCCCTGTGTCTTCTTGCTAATAACAACTGTTTTCGTCTTCTCTGAGGTGATTTTCGACCGTTTTCGACGCATTTCTTTCGACATTCTGAACTACCGCGCAGCGCGTCACGTGACGATTCTGAACGAATCACGTTGTTGGAAATTGGCATCAGCCAATGAGATTGCGCATTTTGAGTTAAATCCCCCCTTTTACTTTCACGATTGGTTGCTGATGAAAAGGAAATGACCATATTTGGATCCGACAGCATTGTAGAGGAGAGAGAGAGAGCTTTCCAACGGTATATGAGATGACAGGGTGCAGACAGCGATCGCGGAGCAGCGGGATATGGAAAGCCAAAAGGGTCACAATTCGTCACAATTCGCACGGCGTTTTGAACGGCGTTTGTGGCGCCACCTGGCGTTTATTAAACGCCACTACACGTCTAATAAACGCCACCTGGCGGTTAATAAACGCCACCACGCGTGTGACGTCACCAGGCGTTTAATAAACGCCACCAGATGCTTATTAGACACCTGGTGGCGTTTTGATTATCAACTCCGCCCTGTGGCTTTCACAGCCAATAGATTTGAACTCTAATCACCCAATCAGTAAAGAAGGAGGTCAGGCAACACTAATCAAGCACGGATCTCCTTTGCAGCTTGTTTAAGTAGCCCAAAGAAAATGCACAACTTTGTAGTATGTTACTTTTGTATTGCCAGACATCAGTAGGCACTGGGTGCTCATATTTTATTTAATTAATCAATCCAAATCATCCTCCCAGAAATGTAATAAAAAGTAGTGAGGAGCTATTTTCATTATTACCTGCTTAAATTTAATAAGTGCTGTCACACTAAAAACTGACTAAACGCTGTCACACTAACAACCTAATATATGCCGCTAAAAACAGGCGAATCTCAACAAAGCTGGAAGATGACGTCAACCTCCCAAGACCTGTACCTTTGTCACACCCATGGGTGTATTAAGAGAACAGTCACGCCCCAACATTTACATAGGCTACACAACTGACCTGTACGGTGGCCGGGAAGTGCAATGCAACATTACAAAGAATGAAACACTTTTACATTTTGGAAAACAAATTTACATTTTGGAAAACAAAATAACATTTTAGAAAACAAATTTACATTTTGGAAAACAAAATAACATTTTAGAAAACAAATTTACATTTTGGAAAACAAAATAACATTTTAGAAAACAAATTTACATTTTGGAAAACAAAATGACATTTTCGAAAACAAATTTACATTTTGGAAAACAAAATAACATTTTCGAAAACAAATTTACATTTTGGAAAACAAAATAACATTTTAGAAAACAAATTTACATTTTGGAAAACAAAATAACATTTTCGAAAACAAATTTACATTTTAGAAAACAAATTTACATTTTGGAAAACAAAATAACATTTTAGAAAACAAATTTACATTTTAGAAAACAAATTTACATTTTGGAAAACAAAATAACATTTTAGAAAACAAATTTACATTTTCGAAAACAAATTTACATTTTAGAAAACAAATTAACAAGATGCAAAACACTTTTACCAGTCCCGAAACAAATTTACAAATGACAGATTCTTCACGGAAAGGGAATGTACCACATACCGGAAGTGATGAGGTGTTGTATACATGTCGCCTTGACTACGGCAGTTATGGATCGAATGCGTCAATAGAGCCGCCATCTTGGAACAGGGGAGGCACTCCCTTATATACTGTCTATGGGCCGTCCTTAATGCATCAGCGTCAATGTAGGCAAAGGTCTAACGGAAATAAAATCACTATAAATCGTCAAAATCTCATGCGATGTTCTAGTTTTTTTAAACAAAAAGACAAAGAGACTAATTAATGTGTTAATACAAAGAATATTTATTATAATCAGTTCACAGATGAGTACAAACGGAAAACTTACCCCTTCTGAACTAAGAGGTTCTGCTTCAAAGTGAAGTTTAAACACTAATGATTCATTTATTTCTGCATGTATTTATTTATTTAACGAGACTTTAAGTCGTTGTTTCGTCCGTCCACAGTCCGAGTCCCGCCAGACTCCCTTTAGGAAACCTGTGATTTAAACTTCAGCAGGCTGTGACAGTCCGGCCTCCGTTCAGTCCTGGATCTGATTCTCCCGGGCTTCCTTCCTTCGCTTTCTCTCCCCACGCTGCCCGCGTGGTGGCGTGGGTTTTGGCTCCCAGGAATGGGCAGTGAGCTCCAGGTCCTGCAGCTGCACGCGGACTCAGCTGCCCCCTGCTGTAGCCCGATCCGGCCGCGGCTGTCGATACGTTCCCCTGTTTTTCCAATGTTTCCGTCAGGTTCGCGTCATATAAAACTCCAAACACCGACCACACGTAAAGTCACCATAAACTTCATTCACGCCATATACTCACTCACAACAACAAAAATTGACTGCGCTCACCAACATCACCTCATCACTTCCGGTATGTGGTACATTCCTTTCCGTGAAGAATCTGTCATTTGTAAATTTGTTTCGGGACTGGTAAAAGTGTTTTGCATCTTGTTAATTTGTTTTCTAAAATGTAAATTTGTTTTCGAAAATGTTATTTTGTTTTCCAAAATGTAAATTTGTTTTCTAAAATGTTATTTTTTTTTCCAAAATGTAAATTTGTTTTCTAAAATGTTATTTTGTTTTCCAAAATGTAAATTTGTTTTCCAAAATGTAAATTTGTTTTCCAAAATGTAAATTTTTTTCTAAAATGTTATTTTGTTTTCCAAAATGTAAATTTGTTTTCCAAAATGTAAATTTGTTTTCCAAAATGTAAATTTGTTTTCCAAAATGTAAATTTGTCTCGAGCTTTGTAAAAGTGTTTCATTCTTTGTAATGTTGCATTGCACTTCCCGGCCACCGTAGACCTGAGATCAGGTAGTCTTCTGAATCTAGGTCACGCAGATCTCTACTATTCCATTACAAAATTGTAAAATGTAAAAAATGTAAAGCTCAAATATGGCTCGCTTTACGAAAATGGATGGCTAATTGAAAATTTTGTCCAACTGTGTGTCGGAGTTCAGCGCCGGTGCTGCCTGGGTTGTTGCCTCAGGGCCTGCAACTCCCCTCTTCCTGCTAGCTAAATGCCCAGTGTATGTGAGTGAGAGTGCGGTCAGCAAGCTTGTTACACCAGCAATCTCTTACCACAGGTTCCAGTTACTCTTTTAATGTGTGTAATTATGTGTTATAGTTATTTAAACAAACGATTGGGGAAATGAACGCCGCTTTTCCGCGAGTCTCATTGATAGAGCCTGCGGCTGGATTTAGCTCTATCAATGAGAGCTAGCTAGCCTCCTCTTAGAATTCCTCTGAAATTCACAAATATTCATTAACTTGAAAACAAAACATTTAGGTGTTGTATAAGTGGCGTGATGAAATTCAAACTGTAAATATACTCAAATTACGTCGAAAATGAAGCTAACTATCCGTGATTTGTAGCTACATATAGCTAGAATTGAAGGGGCAGTCGCAGCTAACGAAACACCTAGTCTTCACAAATATTCATTAACTTGAAATCGGACACTGTTGTTAGCTTTATAAGACCCTTAGGTAGATGTTGTACATGTGGCGTGACAAAATTCAAACTGTAAATATACTTGAATTACGCCGAAAATGAAGCTAACTATCCGTGATTTGTAGCTACATATAGCTAGAATTGAAGGGACAGCCGCAGCTAACGAAACACCCAGCTAGTCTTCACAAATATTCATTAACTTGAAATCGGACACCGTTGTTTGCTTTATAAAACCCATAGGTAGATGTTGTATACGTGGCGTGACAAAATTCAAACTTTAAATATACTCGAATTACGCCGAAAATAAAGCTAACTATCCGTGATTTGTAGCTAGTTACACATAGCTAGCTAGGATTGAAGGGACAGCCGCAGCTAACGAAACACCTAGTCTTCACAAATATTCATTAATTTGAAATCGGACACCGTTGTTAGCTTTATAAGACATTTAGGAAGATGTTGTATAAGTGGCGTGACATGTGTGTAACATGTGGTAAGAGATTGCTGGTGTAAAGAGCTCACTGACCGTGCTCTCACACACGGGCCATTTAGCTAACATATGACATATAACACATACACTTTATGGAGTGCTGTGGGCTGCCAGTCGTGACGGCGCTCCAAGTACCTCATAGCAGGCCGGGGTCTGTGAAGGAAGGCAGGCCGGACGGCGAGGCAGCAACACAGGCAGCACCGGCGCTGAAATCCGACACACAGTCTTACCAAATTTGCAATTGGCCATCAATTTTCCTAAAACGGCCCATATTTGAGCTTTATATAGTTGATTTCTTGCTTAAAAAAGTCTCAGAAGTGAATTTAATAACGAAATAGCCCGACAAACAATGTATAACTTTGCAGTGTCTGAAATATGAGACCTGCTGTCGAGTGTCCCATGTGTTTCTATGTAGTTTGCTCAAACCAATCAGCGTGTAGCTCATTCTGAATATTCATGAGCATACCATATTTGGAAGAAAAGCTCTTGTTCCAAATAGAGCCATATTCACACGGTAGTTAAGGGCCTAATAAAATAGCATTCGGGCAATTTTCAGCCCAACCAATGTTACATACCCCACTAGGAGACCTTAAGGAACAGTGTAAAATACCCTATAAAATCATTCTATCACCCCTTTAAGCATATCATCAGTGGGGATTTATATTTGCTTATAATATGTTAGATTCAAGACTCTTTTTTTTTATTAAGACTAATTTGGAGGCCCTGAGACTCTGAGGACCCCCTAGTGGTGCCGGACCCCCTTATGAAGATCACTGCTCTATGATAAAGAACCTGCTGAGAGACTGTCATTCCAACATTTCACCACAAGATGGAAACAAAAGATCAGACAAAAATGCCACACAAGTTAAATGATCCTCTGCTTTGTCATGAGGAACCTAACATTATTATAATTGTATTACCAATATTAGTGGTAGAAGTATCAGTTCATACTAATTATGTGTACTCTTGGTTGGGTTAATGTGTGTGTTTTCCAGTACATTTCAACGCTTGTTGCTTTTGCTGTTTCTGTAGAAATTGCATAAATTAGAAATAACAAAATACTTGATGTTTTATCCTTTTGTAAATTGTATTATTCCACTGTTTTTTGTGGTCTTTTTGTTCCATTTATTTGGGGTTTTCTTTTTATTTGGTTTGGTTTGGGTCAGCTAACATAACTGTAAGAACATTTACACATTACCTGTAAGCACTTTTTCATAATCAAAGCGTTGCCATTAAATCGCTCACATTCCCAGAGGAGTTTGCAGTGTTACTTTTTTAATATTTGTGTGTGTGTGTGTGTGTGTGTGTGTGTGAGGTCTGCCGGTAGAATCTGGCTTAGTAAACATTTGGCCAGAGCCTTGTGTACCATGTTCTAATTGAAGTGGACTACTTCCTGCCAATTAGCGAAACACTCCTTGAGCTTAAAACCCAAAGGGTACAGTGTCTAGAGGCCTCTTTGAAATATGCACTGGAAAAAATTAATAACTTGGCTATCCAACATCAAGCAAGGAAATAATTAGTTTTTTTTTCGTCCTGGTTTTGAACCCACACTACGTATAGTTTTATCAGGTCAAGGTAACAGGATTATGATGATGAGCAGTGGGGGGAAACCTTTAACTGTTGGACAGCAGAGGGCATCATGGTGGTGAGGAAGACATCACTTTCAATATGGCATTTACAGCCTCTGGTAAAACACCCTTAAAACAGCTTATAACTTTCTTTCTGCAGTAAAAACATTTAGTCTTATTTAGCAAGTTTATATGAAAATATACACAAATTGAGACCACTGTAGCTTGCATGTTAAATAAACCAGCATTTTGTATGATTGATGACTTGTTGTCTTACTTTCCAATTTTACCCCTTGTTGTGACAAACAAATCCTTTGTCTTTGTTGTTTTTGAATCCTGTATTTTTCACTTTTGATCATATCTCACTGCAGACACACAGGCCTACAGTACCTCACCAAATACAAAGACTGCCGTTCTTCTCTCTTCAAAACTTGATACAGTGGCGTGCTTCACATTCCACACTGTTTCCTCCTAAAATGTATTCATACTTAATAACCACTCTATTCCATGTCTTGATTTAAAAACTTATTACCCAATTTCTTTGATTTTATTAAAGGTATTTAAATGTAATGTATTAAATGTCATTTTAATTCACTGTGAAGTTCTGTTTTTGGAGATATATTTATTGTCAAAACAGCCAGTGGATGGCACAATTGCTGACAAATACAAAAGTCATTCACACAATATATCGTGCAGTCTCTCGGGAGTTAAAAAGACAAAACATTTTAAGACAGTATTGGATGGCATTTACTGTAAATTCAATCATATATTTCAATATATATAAATACACAAAGTAAAATACAACAAACTATTCAGTGCACTTTATATTAATCTGTATTGCAAACAAACAGAAACTAAATAAATATCACTATGCTAATATTCCAGCATACAAGACAATACAGAACAGAACAAGGAACCATTAACATCTGTCATGTACAGCTTTATACTCATAAGTCAAAAATTACATATTGTTTTTTTTTCTATTTTTTTACACCAAATATATGAGGAGATTGAGATTTGTTACTGTTTATCTATATCAGATTGAAGTGTGCCATGAGTGAGTTCAATATCTATGAGAAAACTGCTAATACTGTAATGTAATAAGTATTATAATTCATGACATAGTGCTACAACAGGCTACTGCTTCTTTGAAACACTGGTATATAGTGAAATCTGGACCAAAAGCTGAATCACTGCTATACAGCTGAGAGACATAATCTCTACAACATGTAGAAGTCTTATTGCCCTCTGTCTTTGTAGCCCAATGCCCCTTGCTGCTGGGAGCATGACTCATCGTCACTGCCTCCTGGCTCATACCCAAACAGTCGTGGTGTTTTCTGGAGGTTTTTCCTACGGAAGACAACAGAAATTGCATTGTTTGTTTAGGACAAGCTACATAATTCGTAACCAAAGTGTTTTTATATTTGTGAAAATTTAAACTTTCTAGCTTACCTTCTGCTGTTGAATATACATCACTGCATCATGAACAGTGACAAAAATATGTTGAGGGTTCATGTAGGTCATTAGACCACTTGATGTTAGGATCTTCAATACGCTTTCTAGGGGGATAGAAATCATTGATCAGTATTCAATGTATGCAAGTGAATAAACTAGTATAAACCCAGAATACCATAGGGGAAACCATAAAAAAGGCAAGAATTCAAACACATAGGCCTTACCATTGCAGTTTGCCAAATATACATAAACTCCAACTTTCTGGCATTCAGTACACATCTGCAAAAAGCCAATAGCGATCAATTATGGACACAATGCACAAAGAAATGGAGTGAAGTTTGAAGCATAATCTCTTGCTTTAGACTAACCTGTGTAAAGAGTCTTGCTCCAGCAACATCAACAAAAGTCACACTGCTGCAATCGATTAACACTGCCTGAACATCACTCTCAGATGTTTCTACAGAAAAGAAAAAAGGAAAGGAAAGAAAAGCTTTGAAAGCTTAATATTATATGTCTACAAAAAATGTAAATGCAACTGTCATTCGTAAAGGCCTATATAAATAACTATTGTAGCTTTTACTTTTTGGAACTATGTAAATGTATTATCACCCATACAGAAACACCACAATGTTTTGTTCTTACCAGATTTAAAGAACTCATTTTCTGAAGAAAATGATGTGTTTGCAATGGCTCTTTCCTAAACAACAATACAGAGAGAAACAACAATAAGATACTGAAATTAAACTTTACAGTGTGAATTTTAAAAATGTTTTTTAACTCCGCTCATTCAGTGATTGCAGTAGCCGTACCACAGTGCTGACTATGGCCTCTCTCTCCCTTTTCTCCAGGGCTTTCCTAGCTTTCTCTCGGCTGCGGATTCTCTCTGGCGTCAGGCCCAGCAGCCTGCTCATCTCCTCCCTGAAGAAGCTACGGTTTCCGTAGTAAATAGGCCCGTTGTAAGTCAGGATCTTCACCCCAGGTACCTCATAGCACTGAAAGGAAAACAGTAGCATCCTAACTTCATTCTAGGATAGTCTGCATCGTCTCTGAGATTATGATTATCACTTGTTGGAATAAGAAATTAAGATTCTATTTAGTTTAATAAAAGATCTTGCGCTCATGTTAATCAAAATAAATACAAGTATTAAGCAGTAAGAGCATCCTCTCACCTTGCTGTGGTTCTCCAGAGGTCTGTAAATTTCTGTGTTGCTGGCCCGACCAAGCACTGAACAACCAGCCCTGTTGAACCATGAATCATCAACTTTAATTAACACATTATAACATATGATCTACATAGCTTGACAGGTATGAAGTGATTCTCTATTTCTCTGTGATGAATTTTAGTTCAGAGCTCCAAATACAGGACCCTCAATGCCCCTTTCAATTATAATTTGGTTGTTTCTGGAGCTTATAAGACCTACTTTTACATAATTCTTGCTGCAGATTATTGATCATCTCAGTTCATGTTTAACCCTTTCAGATGAACATGGTATTTCTTACAAGAAAGTAATCGGCAAGAGCACTCGCTGAATTGCACCATAGTATTTGTGCATGCGACTGGAAAATGTACCTTTGTGTGCGGCAGATGACAGTCATCATAGAGAAAACCACTCCGATAGCCAGGCCAAGATCCACGTTGAGTACCACTACAGAGAGCCAGGTTACCACCCAAACCATCTGCACCAGCCAGAACAATGTATTGTCATGTCAGAATATAACAAGGAACATCAATGATGGTTAATTCCAGCAAAGCAATCAGTGTGTGCAACCTGTGCTCTACTAGCTCATGAGCCCATGGCCTGATTTATATCTGATTCTCTTTGGCTGGAAGAGTGTTTATTTCAAATACCTTGCAACAGTTATTGTTTCAAAATGCATGCATCATCAATTTGCAGGCAGCTGTCAGACTGTATAACACATATTTTAATCCAGATGGGGTGAATTAAGCATAGTTTTGAACGTTTTGTAAATAACCTCAGCCTGAGCAAGATATGAGCCAATATGTTAATATACTGAAAACCCCAATTAGCTGTGCTCTATTGGTCAGTTGTTGACCTAGTGGTAACTAGGGAGCTAATTCACCATCTTCCTTTCATTCTCTTGTGTTTTATTCATGTGCATTGGGACCATATTGCACAATACAGTTGTATGTCTTATATTGCTGTACTAATCTATTGCCTTACAAAGTCAATCCTGCTGATTCTCCACAGTTCAGGTAACTCCTGGAACTGCAGGAACATCTGCCTGAGGCTGGTGACGTTGATGCATGCCAGGACTGCCTGGGGAGATAGATAAAGGGGGAGATGAGTGAAATTTCTTTGTTTCTCTCATTCTTGTACAGATACAGACATACAAACACACCTTTGGTAGGAAGTAGAACAGCGGTCCAATCAGCAGCAGGACAACCAGAACAACCAGACTTGTGAACAAGCCAGAGAGCTGCAGGAACACACACACAATTATATTTTGTATGTTGAGTATGTATTTCTCTGTTGATCATAATATTGGCTTTTTTTCCTGATGTCTTTAAAGCATCAGTAAACATATTAACTTAAATTTACTTGCTAGTGTTTGTCTTTATATTAAAGGCCCTTTCAATCAATTTGAGAGTGATAACAGAGTTTTCTTTTTTTCTTTGTGTGACCCTCCTGTTTACATTTGAATTGCAGATTGGGCCTTTAAGACAAAGAGCCTACCAGTGGCTTGTGAGTGTGACACACAGAAGTTACTGTATATCAAGTACACTACCTGTGTGTATCCTCCAGCACTCTCGAGTATATTAGTGGTAGCAAGAGTGGCTGAGCTGGGAAAGCAGGTGAAAAAAGAAGACACTGTGTTGGAGATACCGTGAGCCAGGAGCTCCTGAAATCAAGCACAGGTTCAAAACAAAAAGTTAACAGATTGGTGAGAATCTAACATGTCAACAAGCAGCTGTGACATTATCACACTTTACCTGGTTGGGATGTATGGAATATCCATGTTTATCGGCATAGATCATTGCCAGTGAAACCGACACAGCATAGCCAACAAATGTTATGGCTACTGTATCTCCAGCAATGTCAGGGAAAGTGTGCAAGGCAGGCATCCGTGGCCCCGGGAATCTGAGAAGGAGAATAGGAAAATTCAAAGTCAGTGGAAGCTACTAAACTCATCACTGTTTTGTGGTCTGTTTTTTTTCTAATCTAAAAGATTACCCAGCTGGGATGTGGCCAACTATCTCAATGTTGTAAGTAGAGTCCAGCGAGGAGGCATAGGCCACACCTGTAGCAATAATCACCTGAAGAAGCAAACATAAAAACATGACTTATAACCTGTTGATCATATTGTAAATATGTACCCTAAACATTCATAAATCCAGTTGACTAACCGTGAGGATCTCCACGGGGATAGGTGTACGCAGGCGCTGCCGGTAACGCATGTTGATCTCCTTAACTGGCACCAGAACAGCCAAACACACCAAGGAGATCAGCAGCTCAGCCATGTTAGTGTGAGGCAGGTTCTCCATCACAGACGCTAAAGTCTGAACACACGAGTCAGTGAGCTGTGAGCAAACAGCACTAAATGCCCAAATAATAACATCCATCGTGAATCACTGCTTACCTTAAAGAGGGAAAAGGACCCAGTGTGGCGAGGGAGCCGCAGCCCCAGCATGCTTTGCAACTGCGAGATGGTAACATGAAAGGCAGCAGCACTGGTGAAAGCCTTAACAATTGGCTCTGACAGATAGGTGGAGAGGAAGCCCAGCTGAAGACCAAACATACAGAGCTGGGGCACAAGAGATAATAATAAAAACAGAATTATGAGCTGTGTTGGCCGAAGCAAGTCTGCTAGTCTTTACAAAAAGACAGATCTCAGTTGCATTATTATTTTCATTTTGTGACTTTGTGTTTAATCCATAGGTTTTCTTACCATAATAATACCTGAGAGGAGTGCTACAGCTGAAGCAACTCCAATCCTCTGGGCTTCAAAGTCGGCCGCTTCAGACGAACTGGAGTTCATTTCCAGAGGAGTGGGAACCAGCTGCTCCACAACAGAACCAGTCATCAGACTCACCACAGCAAAGGTACCTGAGAATGAGCCCATCTCAGTAACAGTAGAACACATTATAACTGACACATTGAGTTCAGGATGCATGTGTGTGATAATGTAAATAATGTATTTATTTTGATTAATGATGTTTGCTATGCTTTTCTAGAATATACAATAGATGTTATATGGACGCAAGTCTTACCTGTGGACACGTGGCGACCTGTGCCAAAAAACATGTAGAGGACCACAGGGAAGAAGGAGGTGTAAAGGCCAAATATTGGTGCCACAGACGTGAGTAACGCGAAGGCCATGCCTGTTTAGGGAAGGACATTCAAAAAGACAGTTCATCAGCAAACACATTTTTTTCTAATTTATGTTCAGAATGTAAAATCTGTACTTATGGATGCTTATATGGCTGAAGCATGCAAAGTACAAAAATAATAAATATTAATAAATAATAATACTGACTGAGTTTTTATTTAGTATCTCCACTGTGATAATGCAGAGATTTTGACAGTTTAGCCTTAATTTCTATAAATATAAACACTATTCTAACCTTGCAATACTTGCTCAAATTTTTTGGCATAGTTATTAATATTAATTATTACAATCATATTAATAAAAACTGTGTATTGTTAGGGTTTCATTTATAAAAATAATAATAATAATGTTAATATTATTATTGTTAATATTGTTGTTGTTATTATTATTATCACCATTGTGGTATTGTTGGCTCAATTGATTCTAAAATGAAATAATTTAATACTCATACTATTAATGTAATACTTAACATATTCAAATAATGTAATAGAAAACAAACTCTCTTTTCCCTTTTTGATGACGTATTTGTAAACTCACCTTGCGGAATGTGAAGAATACCAACTGTCAGTCCCCCAATAGTATCTCCTAAAATCCATTTCTTCAGTCTGTATCTTGGCAGCCAGTTGAAAATGGGCACTCTCTCCCTCAACAGGTGAAGGCAGGTTTGCCTTGAACACCTGCACCTCCCGGCAAGCTTGTCCCGGAGCCGCAAACTTCCACTTGTGCTATCATCGGAGCCGTAGGCCTGTTTGAAGCGGTCCTCTGTGTAAATATTCCTGTACACAGCCACAGAAGCGCTCATATTGTCCCTGTAGAGATGAGAGATGATAGCTCACCATGCAAGCGCTGTAGTAGAGTCAGTAAAGGTGTTAGACGGGTGCAATACATTTATAGCAGGGTCTGCCCTGACCTCAAAAGCCATTGCATTTTCCTGTCAGACTCTTCTTAGCCAATGACATGGCTCAAAGCTCAACCTATTTTGTTACAGTGTTGAACAACTTTTTTCACATCTTTGTCCTGCCTCAGACAACATAAAGGTGTGCTGGTCCAATTTTATCCCCCTACAAAAATCCTCTGGGTCCTACTGCTCGAAGGATTTTTTCTTAACACAAAGTAGAAAGTCAGGCATACAATCTGCCTTTCCTTCACTCACAACCCCTCCCTCCCTCCAAACACACACAGAAACACACACACACACCATCCTTTGCACTACACAGTATATCCTCCTTTATGTCCTTCAGAGAGCTACAAGGGAGGTACAAGCTCAGAGGAGGCACAATTAAGTCATACAATGTATACCACTGTGAAACGCCTAAAGAGATCAAAGTCGTATTGTTGGTGGAGCTGAGGTGTAACCTCAAACCATGTCTGTTAGCGAGGAGTTCATTTCCGAGAAGGATGGATGTCTGTAATGGGTGGGTGTTTAAACTGTGTAGCCACAAGGAAAAGGGCTCTGCTACCCATGAGACCTCTGTGAAACTCAATCACACATGGCAGCCTGGTTCATGGATCAAACCACACCTTGACTCTGATCAGAGATTGTGTTTAATGAGTGAGATGTTGTTCTTTGTCAGATGGGAGTGTACAAGTTTTTTTTAATAAATACAAGATAAAACATGATGTGTATGTCTACTGGCCATAAAATATTGTTTGCAAAATTTAGCTTGGAAAACATCTTTATGAGAAAAATAGAACTTGATGTCTTCAACGTTTGTGAGCGTATGAGGCAAACAGAAATCACAATCTCAAGAGAGGTTCAGACTGACTGGTGGATACAAAAACAAGGGAAATGTATCTCTGGTGTAAACCCAGTATTGGGTGCTGTGAATGGGTTAGGGTTTAACCTCTCCCATCTCGAAGGCTACGTGAGGAAGTGCAGGCAATGCCATCGTTTTCTATTGTTGCACAGGACAACACCCAAGGATTTTGGCTTGAATAGGCCAAGACCTCGGATAGAAGGGCGGAAAGTTTAAAACCCCTTCAAAATGTATCATACCACACGTTCAAATCTACAGCAAAGATGACACAGCATCTAGCATTGCAATGTGATTTGCTGTTTTTACCTTATTGCTATATCAGGGGGGAAATGTTATCGATCATCCAGCATGGTAACTTGAACTCAAGCATACAGCGTATTTTATAGTGTCAACTTGACAGGTGCTACCTAACAAATATGGCCAGTGTTTTCCAAACTTAGAGTATGGTGTTCACCATACTGATGAATACAATTAGAATATATTGAAAACTTTATACTAAAAGCTGGGTTTCTTTAACCTTTACGTTAAAGCTGTAAATCCATTGTAATGTTTTCAATTCAATTTCAATTTTATTTGTAAGGGACAGTGTGCAATTTAAACATAAATGTAATCATTTAATGTATTGCACCAGAGTTAGCCTTAGGCTAATTTGCATCTGTAGTCCCACAGAAAGCACAAATACAACAATTTAAAAGGCAAACAATGCTTAATTAGTTAAAAAAGATAACAAATAACAATAAAATACATCTCATATTACAGGTATACACACACAACATGATCAAGAGGTGTAGCGGTATGCACAGCACACAACCCCCCCATTCACACACACACACACACACACACACACGCACACAAGAGAATAGTGAGACAAAGTGTTGAGTGATTAACTGACAGTGTGCGAGCATTGCTGAGAGTTTTTTAGGGGATTTTTCAGATTAGCTTTAAAGCTGCCAAACAAACCACAGCTTTTTACATTATCCGGCATAGTATTCCATTGAGTAATGGCTTTAAAAGAGAAGGCTGCCTGCCCAAAGGCTGAGGAGTGAAAATGTACAATGCAGTTGTGTATAGAAGATATTCTAGTGGACCTTACAGAGCCAGCAGCGCGGTAAGAGACAAACTTGCGCAAACAGGTAGGAGCCAAACCTTTTAAAATTTTATAAACTGTACATAGATTTGAAAACACTCTAAAATGTGTTTTACAGTGGTGATACCTTAACGGTTTTTTGTCAAATACTTTCAAAGCCTGTTTATACAAAGATTCTAAGGGCCTAATTGTTGTTGAACTGGCCTGCCCCCAACAGGTAATACAGTACGAGATGTGTGAGAAGATGAGGGAATGGAGAAATATCTTTGCAGCCTCTGTGGAAAGAGAGGATCTAACCTGTTGCAAATTTGCCATATTGTATTTAATAGTTTTTGTCATTTTTTTATGTGTTTTTTGAAGTTGAGATTTGAGTCCAATACAACACCAAGATATTTAAATTCAGTGACAGTCTCAATTTTTTCACCCTTAAAGTGATGGTTCGGAGTAATTTACCCTAGGGTCCTTTGCACCATGACCTCGAGCCAAACACCCCCCCAGAAGCTTTTTTCACCTGGGTCTAACATTGGGCGAGTTAGCGTAGAGTAGCGTTAGCCGCTGAATAGCTTAGCGTGGGGCTAATGGACCCACGTTTGTATCTCGTAAATGACCCCACTAATAATGCCCGAAATGATACCAAAGGTCTACACTAGTATATATAGGTTATGCACTCATAAAACGATGGATTGGAAAGTTTGTAAGTACACCAGAAGTTTATGTAAATAACACTTGCCTGCTGGCTTCTGCTCTCTGCTGTTGTTGTTGCTGCTGTGAGTCTAACTGCAGGTAGCAGCAGCAGCAGCAGCAACAACAGAGAGCAGAAGAGAGCAGGCAAGTGTTCACTACCTTCTGGTGTACTAAACTTTCCAATCCCTTATGGGTGACTATTGAGTACCTAGTGTAGATCTTTGTATAATTATTGACTGGCATTATTAGGGGGGTCATTACGAATACTAACGATGGTCCATTAGCCCCGCACTAAGCTATTCAGCGCGACTACGCTAACTACAATGTTAGACGAATGTTCTGAAGAACATTTGTCGCGGTCATGAAGAACCGGGTAAATTCGAGTCACCATCACTTTAATGCAGATATTTACATCTGCGGTGTGAAGCTTGGTTTTGGAAAAGAACATGCTTTTTGTTTTGCTTACATTTAAAGTAAGAAAAGATTGGTCTAGCCACTCGACCACTCCATCCAGGGCACAGGCTAATTTCTCAGCTGCTAGCTGAGCTGATGTAGCATGAGTGTATAGAACAGTGTCGTCTGCGTATCATTGTACCTCTACTCCATGACTGTACTGTGGAAGGTCATTGATGTAGAGACTAAAAAGTAATGGACCTAACACAGATCCTTGAGGTACACGCATTGTACACTTCAAATTACTAGCACACACATCTTTGATTTTCACACACTGTACTCTGTTGGACAGGTAAGACGATATCCAAGCAAGTGTATTAGACGAAAGGTTGAACAGCTCCAACAACTCCACCTTTGTCAAGATGTAATCTAATTTGCTCTGTTAGGTGTAAGATGGCTGTTTCTGTAGAATAGTGTTTTCTAAAACCAGACTGGGCAGGGTTTAAGCCATGGTTACAGCTGTTAATGTGGTCAGTTAGTTGTTTTATGACCACTTTCTCTGCAACCTTAGAGACTACTGGCAGTATACTTATGGGTCTGTAGTTACTGACTACATGGCGGTCTCCAGATTTGAAGACGGGAGTTACAATTGCATGTTTCACATGTTGGTTTTCGTCTCAGGTTCGAACCAATAGCTTAGCACCTGTTGGTTCATTAATGGTTGATTAATAAAGTTAACTTGCTTGACGCGTGGGTTTAGATTTTGAAGGTGTGCATGTCAGCATGTGTGACCTTTGGTTACCCATTAAACCCTTCTGTATGTAGGTCCGTTTACCTAACGTAATATCACCATAAGAATTCCAAAATTCACTCTATTTTTAACTCTCTCTTGGTCTCCAACTCCAGAGGAAAATATTTGGATATTTAACTTGCGTCATTTACTAGCTAACTGCTCCTTTTGTCTGTCTGTTATTTGGAACTGGGCAGGTAGCATACAGTATTTGTTGTTGTTTTTTTACAAAAACAGGGGCCGGATATTGCTGCTGGAAATGGGGTTGATGAGCAGGGTAAGACAATACATTTGCATCAAATAAGACAACAAGCTAAAAGGGAGTAAAAAAACTGTGCAGAGCTGCAGAGTTTGGATGATAACTGTGAGTTAATCACTGCGGGAGACCTCTGACTAATGTAAAAATCTTCATTAGTGCAGTTTTAATCTAATGGATATGAAATCATTTTTATTTTCATACAGTGTGTCACCTCATCAGCCCAGAGAAAGCCGTAATTAGCAGGGGGTGTTTGGTAATCCCACATACAGCGACAATGCTGGAGTCAGGTCAAATGATTTAACCCTGATAAATGTCTCCATTTCAGGACATTTTGCCCATGCTGTTGTTATTCCATGAAAGAGAAAACATTGCTAAAGATGTAACTCAAGTCAAACAGGGTGTAGGTGAGAGGTTCAGCGATGCATTACAAAGGTAAAGCACTGGATGGACACCCCCCAAAGTGTGATGTGTCCCTGTCTCACTAATGTTTTAAGCTAAATGAAATAAACAGACGTGCATGTCGAGAGTTGTTTTTGTTCCAGTGTCATATTCCTAGAATGTCTGTGTCTCTGGTGGAGAGGAGATGCAGTGATATAAGGGACTTCCTTTAAATGCCAGGAATGTGGGCCATTGTGTTGATCAGCTCCAGAGGATTTATGAACATACAGACGGCGTGGTGTGTCTGCGGGCTGTTTAAACAAGATATTAATCAGTGGTAAAAGGAACAATGCGTTGAATGGAAAAGGATATGGAGTGTTAACCCCAAACTAGACGAAACCCTTCTGCTCCATCAAAACACAGACAGCTCTTTATAAATTTAAACAATGAAAATGGGAATACCTGAGTGGCACACCGAGCCACAAAGTATGCAGTTGTGCCACTTTTACAATCAAATGTGTATTCAATTAGCTTAAAAGCAACAGCAAACATATCAACACCTTTTTGTGGACACAAAATGTGTCGAGTGATACGACCATTTTTGTCCGACAAACATGCATATTTTAAATGTGAAGTCACATTCAAGTCTGAAATTGCATGACTATTAATAATGTTCTGATACTCTGTAGTATGTCTTGTTTCCATTTTAGGTTGCTATTCTTGGCTCATAAAAAAAACACTTATGAAGTGTTTTGAGGCTTGTAGTTATGTCTGGCATGATCCCACTCTGCTTGTTGCATTAGCATTAATCACATTATAAAAAATATTTCATCCACCCTGTCTCCTCCATACTGAGTGTGTGTCCTGATTTTAGAGGGTCTTTCTATTATTATCGCCCAGGGAGAGGCTCCAGTCATTTTGTGGCCTATAGTTCCTGCTATTGTTCTTTATCTGCTTTTTGGGTTGCTTGCCCCGACCCCCCATGGCATGTTACTTTGTTAATTACTTTTTGTTATGAAGTTGACTGCTGGCTGCCAAACCTCTCCTTGTGTCCCTGTCTCCTTACCTCTCCCATCCCTTTCCGTTCACTGCTCCTCTTCATCCATTAGTGCCTCTCCTCGTTCTGTATTTACATTGTTTGACTTCATGAATCATGTCTCTCTGAATAATTCTTCCTGTCAGCTCATGAATTTGTTGTAATTTGTCACTCACGCCATACAAAGTTTCTGTAGGGGGTTAAGAGCAGAGAACAACCCAGGAATTTGTCAAATGGCCCTTTGATGTGCGTTGATAAGTGTATAGTTTATGGCAGCTTGTCAGGCTCTATTATTTAGGCCCTCAGATACCACAGCAATACAATAATCAAACAAATATTGCATTGTTTAACCAATATCAAACACTTTTTTTTCTCTGCTAAATCTTCTGTTCTTGACTGTACCTGTAATTACCCATGTCTTGATTTCCCAGGGCATCACACTAAAATCTAATTGCTAATTTGTTAAAGATCTGTGGAGATTTTCCCTCTCTTGTTGAAATTTATAATTCTTATACATCTTGCTTGTAAAGCGTAAAGCTTTCAAAGTGTTTCTTTCATACCTTCTCTTTTAAAATAAAACTTTGCGTGAGTCCAATAGGTTTAAATGTGAGTTGCTGATTTCCTGTTCACTCTTGATAAACGTCTCCTGACCTCTACCACACCTACACTAGTCATGTCATCAAACATCTGGGTCATGCATCTCCTGGGCGGGTAAGGCAGCACCCGCCTATATCCACGGGCTCCCCAAGGAACTGTTTCCGAGTGTGCTCTCACAAAGCATCCTCAACAATTAGGTTTTATGTTCTCATTAAGGTAACAACAAAGATGATGACTTAAAGACGTCATGTATTTTAATCGGGGATAAGCACATGATCATTAACGTGATTAAGCGTAGGGTGGGATATGAACACTAACTGTTTGGTGTGCTGCTGGGGAAGAAAGTGCACTTTACAGAGCATGATCATGTCTGTTCTTCCATCCTGGCGACCAAATATATACCAACAAACAATTAAAAGGTCAAAGTCTTGCTGAAGCAGCCTGTCTATCATCTGAAGAGAACAAAAGGTGAGACCTGGATTTCCATCTGACCTTCCTTTCCTTGCTGATAGTCACTGTCCTTTTTGTCCTGTCAGGATATGGTGCCACACATTAAAAAAAACTCAATTGTTTAGTTTCTCATCTGTGGTATTTCTTTCTGACATTCACAGTTGCGCCTCTTGCTCTTTTCCTTTAAGGTAGAGATGAGGCAAAGGGTGTTATTATTTGTATAAAACCTGCCATCATGCAGTCGGCAGTTTTGGGCCAAATTTTTTTATCACTTCCAGAATAACAATTTGATTTACTAAACCATGTAGGAGCACAGAGGGCCTGGGTTATGGGATGTGTCACTTCCTAGCCCATGCCAAAGCATTGTGCAGCTAAAGTACACAACGTGACATAGCCTTGAACCACATTGTAAGAGCCGCTGCTGCATTGTCTGCTCCACCTTTACACTTCTGTCAACACTAGATTCACTTTCAGCTGTAAAGCACTTCTTCAGAACTGGTGAAGAATAATTAGTCCCAGATGTAGTACACATAAAATAGTGCGCTAGAAAATAGAAGAAAGATCTACATCTGAAAGCAGTGTTGATACATGTAAGTAGATTTCTGTGTAGTACTAAAAGATGCATGTTTTCTGAAAAGATGCACACAGAAGCAAATATTCAGACTGTGTGAGGGGTGGGGGGGGGGGTGGGATTTTGTCTTGTGCATGAGACTCTGATGAAGTGGATGCTTGAGAATCACCGGTGCAGCCAGGTTCACCTCACACAGAGTTCAGGGCAGGTACATTGTACTCATTGCCCAAAAATGTTGACTCGACAACTTTTAGTAGTTTTAATTTGTGTGCATTAACACGGTGATCCTCAAGTTCGGTGCCTGCATATTAAAGGGTTTGTATGTGCTCAAATGTAAGCTCCAAATGTTAGCATGCTCAGCTAACTAGCTTACTACCTACAGCAGTAACACCAACAACACAGTGTTACTACAAAGGCTAAGGAGGCATATCTTCTAAGGCAGTGGTCTTCAAAGTTGTTAAAGCCAAAGACCCCTTAACTGAAAGAGAGATGGAGCAAGGACCCCCTACTAGAGATTGTATAAAATAAAGTTGCATATTAAACTGGGCTTACAATTACGTGTGGGGCAGCCTAAAGCCTTTATACATACCTTTTTTGCATACAAAACTAAGCTTTTAAAATAGCCTTATAATTGTTGGCATGATTTCATAAATCATGTTTTAATTTTAAAACATAAATGTGGCACAGTGCATCCTAAGCATATACTGTATCTGTGGAAGGCTATCTTAGTAACTACCTTACCTTAAGGCCAGTAAGCCTATCATCAGTGGGGATGTGGATTTATGTTAAGACTTTTGAATTTTTGAAAACACTTTCAAAAATTAACAATAATTTGGAGACCCCCCTGCATTGACTCAGAGGACCCCCTAAGCGTCCCGGACCCCCTGTTGAAGATCCTGTTCTAAGAGAAAAGAAGGGACTGGAGCACACTGATTGATTTGCAGTTTTAATACTACTGTGTCTTCATCAGAGTCAAATAGACAAAGACAAAAGGCAAACCTAGAACAGGTTTCATCGGATAATTGGATGATCCAAAGGTGGGAGTTGGCATTATCAGGTCCACTATCCAATAGATTTGGAATTCTGTTTAACCAATTATCCCATGAGAATTGTACACACGTTTTAGATTGACTATATATATTTTTTCCTTTTGTCTTTGTTCATTTTGACTTTGATTCAGCTGCATGCTGCTGGGAAGATGCATGGAGATCCCTGTTTCAGCCAAGGAAAATATCAATCTACCTTACAGAATTTTGTGGGTTACAGGTTACGTTGGAAAAACCCCAGTTTAGGACTGGCACACACCCTGTGTAGTATTTCCTCACTGAATGGGAGCCAGCCCTTTTCATGTTCTTTTATGGAAGATATTTAGCTTAACTCAAGTTAAGTACTAAATAATAGGGTGACACTTTACAATAAGGTACACAAAAATGTAGGTAGTTACTGAGGAATGAATGAGTAACGAATGGTTAGTTAATGATTAGTTACTGATTGACTGTGATTCAAGCACTAATGATTAGTTACTGGTAAACAGACAGGTGGCTACTGTTAAATTAATGAGTAACAAATGGTTAGCTAATGTTAACTAGTAATGTCGATCAGTAACTAATCATTAGCTAACCATTCGTTACTCATTAATTTAACAGCAGCTACTAGTCTGTTTATCAGTATCTAATCATTAGTGCTTGAATCACAGTCAATCAGTAACTAATCATTAACTAACCATTCGTTTCTCATTCGTTCCTCAGTAACTACCTACATTTTTGTGTATCTTATTGTAAATTGTTACCAACAAAAGCATTTTACCCATGCGCCTACACATGTGCATAAGAGAAATATGGTTCAGTGCCAACTCTGGATTTTCCTGACGTCAGTT
The DNA here is from genome assembly GCF_010015445.1 of Perca fluviatilis. Classification (NCBI taxonomy): domain Eukaryota; kingdom Metazoa; phylum Chordata; class Actinopteri; order Perciformes; family Percidae; genus Perca; species Perca fluviatilis. Next base: position 21,489,839 of record NC_053116.1, on the reverse strand, counting down.
CCAGACGTGGTTCGCAGGACTGCTGCATCACCAGACACCCACTACAGCACGTACCAGGCTGAAAGCAGCAGGGTGGAGGGCAAGGAGACGTGGACTCAGAACTGTACTGGCGGTCACTTCCAGACCACCTTCCTGCCATACTGTGCCAAGAGAGAAACAAGAAAGAGGGGTTTTGTATTGTCCTAAAAACAGTACAAGCCCAAGTAGCACAAATAGTGTGACCAGAAAAAAAAAGTTGAAAGATGGATGCATTATTTGATGTGTCTTGTTATGTAGCTGAGAAATGATCCCAACATATAAGGCCATCGTGAGTGTTGCATGCATCATACAACTGGAAAGAAAATGGGCCAAATGTCATGATTGATGACAAAATTATGTCAAAATGAATCTCCATCACTTTTCCCTTGCTTCCATCCATACATATTCAGCTTCAAAGGGCACCCGTGCCACTGACTGGGTGGCCACTAGCTTCTCATTTCCTCTCATGCTCTCCAGCCATTCAGCAGTAGCGTGCTCCGTCAGGGCTGAGCGGACTCCAGGGAGTCCACCAGAAGCCTGCACTCGGCGCTCACCGCCGCTTCCTGCTCATTTAAGAGAGCCCTCAGAATGGAGCACCATTGTCCCAGCTGTTATCTGATGGCCCCACTCAACAGGCAGACAAAGACAAGAGCCTGGGGGTTCTTACCCACCCTCCCCACAACCCTAACTCACTGGCTGTGTTGAGGCTCTCCGGATTTTTTTTGTGAACATGTCAATAGCTCAAAAAGGGAGCTTTTCAAACACTGATAGATGCATAAAAGTACTACACATTTTCTGGGTATTTCAGGGAAGTTCCTAGCCTATTAGACCACATGGTCAGAATAGTTATCAGTGATGTGGAGGAACCTGATCTATGCAATGCAAGGTATAGTTAAGTACGTTATACTGACAAGGCCTGTGGACTGATCAAGAGAAGAAGAAGAAGAAGAAGAAGAAGAAGAAGAAGAAGAAGAAGAAGAAGAGGAAGAGGAAGAGGAAGAAGAAGAAGAAGAAGAAGAAGAAGAAGAAGAAGACATGCCTTTATTCATCCCACAAGGGGAAATTAAATGTTCACTCTGTTGGTACAGTTACACACACATTACACACAGAAAGAGTTTGAATCTCTTAGAATCAAAGTACAAATTAGCAAAATAATAAATGATTAAATGATTTTCGTTTCTGCTATGATGCAAAGCCAAGTCAAGTGTATTATTATTACACACACATGCATTATGAGAGACATACAACAGGCTCGAAAAATCACAAGGGCAAACAAAAAACATTAAATGAAGAAAGAACTACTGTAAAACAGCTGGATGTCAAATACATAAAGTGTTCAGGTGTGAAGATGCCGTACGATGGCATGCAGATCCAGCTCATTAATTGTTGAGCAAACAAAGGAGATTGTATGTTTTTGTTGACACAAACCTGTCAACTTACTGGCCATCTTCAAGTTCCAACAACAGGCCACAAAATCTTTGTTTGACTTTGTTGTATTTTTTTTACAAAAACTTTTTTTACATTTGGTTGAAAGCATGCTGTCAGGCACTGTATACAGATACATACATATATCTGTATACAGTAACACCAGTTTGAGTCACAAGTACATGACACAGAGTCTTCAGCTACTGGTCTACAGGTAAAAAAAAACTAGAATCTACATGTTTATTTTGTCAAGCAAATCGTCACTAGAGTTCAGTTCCATATGACTCTTTTTATGTAAACACAACACCATGATAATGAATTAGCTTTTACATTTCCTTGGTTTATTTTTCTCAACATATCTGCAGAATTATTGCGTTGATTTAATTCATTCATAAAGTGTATTATAAATGTATTATTTAGACTAAATATAGATCCGGCAACATGTGCAACTGGTCTATTTATCGACCAATACATGTGTATGGGAGCAGTGTCCTCTTGTGGAGAGATACGGTAAAGCAAATGCACCACAGTTCTTTCCTCTAAAAAACACTTTTGTCTTTTTTTTTTTTGCTCTGCCATTTTCTTTTTCTGCCCCACACACACACACACAGAGGCAGGGGGTTTCCTATAGAGACACCATTGTGTGTGCTGTATCAAAGGGAGATTTGTTAAAGGAGCTTGGTGTGTGTGATATCACCCACATCAGTCAGGGCTGCCCGTGCAGATGCTGGGGGTGGGGGTGGGGGTGGGGGCGCTGGACTCAATACCTGCCTCCGATTTCATATACTCCTGACCTGACAGGAAGAAACAGTGTAACAGCAGAGGGGAGGGTATCCAAACTAGCAGAAGTCAGGTTTAAGCTGACTTTAAGGAAATACTAAATCAATCCCCTCCTTCCTTTAAATCTAAGATAAGATAGACTTTATTAATCCCACACTGGGGAAATTCCTGTGCTACAGCAGCTCAAAAGATATAGTGATAATGTTTGAAATTGTAAATATTGGCCCTCTGCAGAGACGTGATCCTGTGTTGTCCTGTAACAGAAAGTCTTAAGTATCTTTCAGTTAGTTACTTGTGTTGCCTCCTCTACAGCCCTCTCTAGTGGGGAGGCAATGAACTGTATGCTACCTCATCATGTGTGGTGTGTGTGAGTGTAGTTATAATTTGGGTCAAACAATAATGGTGAGGGGAGTGGATAAAACCTCCTGAATCTGTTGTAATTGATTAAATTCACATTCAAAGGACACATGTGCAAAGTAAGGAAATAACATTCTCCTTGAGTTACATGGCACTTTATTTTACAGCAAGTGACATTGTGCAAAAACTATTCTTCACGAGCATATTAAGTACATTTTACTGCTGCAATATTAACAGTAACAGTGGAGGCAACAAAATAAAAATAATTCACTTATTTCAGCATTAAAATAACCACAATATTTTGGTCTTTGTCAGCAGAGATTATGAGCTGTGTGAGCGTACAAGGGTGTAGGCATAAAGGGACTGCTGTACAGAAATAGAGCGATCTAGTATTGTGCATTTAGTGCTAGTGTATTAAAAGTGAATAGTGTGACTGGTCCTTTGGTTTAATTGATCATCAATACGTGAGTACCTAGTCAAAATAATGATTCAATAAAGTTAATGTTAATGTTTAATGCATTCATAGCACTTATAGTTGCATTCCTCTACAAAATTTATATTTTAATCTTTTTTTTCAGAGTGGCAGGAGAACTGAAATACTTAAAAATAAAGAGGAAGGAGGAGGAGGAATCCAATTTTTTTTAAAGTACACTTTGGCGTGTAGTCCACGCAAAACATGCCTGTTATACCTGCGCAGTGAAACAGCCCTGGACTCAGACATTAAAGTCATGAAGTACAAGTAAATACACCAGATGAGAAAACGAAAGCTCATAAAACAACTGACGAACCTTCTACTTAAACTGATTCATCCATCTAGATTTCCCCTACTTTTTTCTTCTTTTTTGAAGATCAAGCAATGGTAAAAAAGTTGAATAATTCCGCCTCTTTGATCTGCACACACAAGTGAGAGTTCATTTCCATTTTTGATTTTTTTTTCCTCCTTTCTGTAAGAGTGCCAGCATCAAGATTTACCTTGGTGTGCAAATGTGCTGGAATAGGTTAAAAGGAAATCTCGCTGCTCTCTCAAAGCACAAGTGCAGATGTTGTGAAGTTAATTAAAAATTTAGCAATTCGTTTCTCCGTCCCAATTTAGGCTGCATCAAATAGAAGAAAACAGACGGAAAAATGACTTATGAGAGAAGTCCGTGCAGTCTGTCTTTTCACATGTATGGCAACGTCAACAAGAGGAACACTTCTACACTTCCCGCAATGTAAAATTCAGGATGATACACCAATCATTTACACCTTTTGCAATTCTCCAGTGGGTATCTTTAAGTAAATGTATATTTTACACAAGGAAACAATTTGCCAAATCTTAAATGATGATTATAATCCATCATTCCTACTTATTGAATTCTCTTATTTCTACTTTTCCAAATCTGTAAGTGTGGCCTATGATGTTACTAAAAGATCAGAGATGAGTCCAGTCAGTTATCGTCTGGTTTACCAAAGACATTTCACACAGCCTGCCTCATTTAGAAGACAACAGTGATAAACACATTTTAATGCCTCCCCCCCATCCACCAATCTTCCCAACAAGTAACCCGGTTTTATCCTTGTTTACTAAAATTGCATCAGTATGTTGACATAGGCATCGCATCTTCTACCAACTCTTCGATCTCCTCCCAAATAATAGTGCCATCCACAGAAAGGATGTCAAGTCTCAAGGTGCTGCCCACCCCTCTCCCCTCCCCCTGTGTGGATGATGCTCCAGGAGGGTAGTGGAGGGAGGGGAGGTGTAGTTTCTGCACAGGTGTTGCAGCTGCATTCGTACATAATTCCTTTCTGTGTGAGCAGTGCTCAGTGTTAGCCTCTCTGCGCTGCTTTCCCCCAGTGGGACCCCTCCTCCACTGAGTGATATTACAAGCGGCAGCCGTGCGCCTCTGATCTACATGCGCTGGGCTCCCTCCTGGTCCTGGGTGAATAGCGCTTGACTTGTTCAATTTGTTTAGAAGCCGCGTTCGACGCTTTGAAGCCACACATTTTAGCATAAATCATAACCTGTCTCCTTGCTCACAACTGCTTTGAAATGCAACATCTGCTTTTGAATCCCCTGCTTTACAATTAGTTAGGCAACATCAATAGATTGACTCCCTATAATTTTTCTTGATAATGAACTGCTTTGTACACGTGCAAGGGCATTAGTGGTGGGCCCATTTGATTTTTCACGGCCAAGGTCCTGAGACGGATCAATCTTCATCACCCTCGCTACAACGGGACGGTGTGAACTTCCTGAAGTGCTCAGCATGTTCTGACTACAATCAGACACACATGTTAAATTGGGTTACCCTTCATGGTAACCTACTTAGGAAGTGTCATGGTTGTGGGGCATGTTACCGGGCCATGTTGTTTACTCTTTCATCACACTCTTCAGGTTCCCTGTTTGTTGGTTTGTTTTGCAAAGCACAGCCTTCTGTTCAGCTGTGGGAAAAGTGCGGAATCAAAGTCCCGGAGAGCAGCCTGACGTTGACACTGATAAGCTTGGCCTGTCACTATCCGTTTGTCTGAATGACATTGATGCTCAGGTTGGATCTCTGGAGGACGCAATACACACAGAACCCAGGTGCATAATGCTGCTACTTCGTGCCGAAGAAAGAAAAGTCTACCCGATGGAAGTTTGCTTAATGAAGTTTGTACAGTTCTAAAGTTAATGTATTGAATAAAAAGAAATAATATTGGCAGGAGTTGTAGTTGCTCAATAAACTGTATACCAAAGTTCAAACTCTCAAAAACTGATCCATCAGTTAGAAACCTCTCATCAGGTGCATTAAGAATTCTTTTTGCAGGTTGAAGGGGAAAACAACAGTCCCAAAGATTTTATTTTCAAAGGCAAGCATTTGATCAGTAGTCATCAATTAAACTTACTGAGGTGCAAATTACACCACAAGGATTAGATGAAAGAGCCTCTGTGTCATTTTCTCCCCTCCTCCTCAAAGCTTGGCTTGGTTCGCAGTACACACAAACAGCAGGCTGATCCCTGGCATGGTGGTGACAGGGTGACACTTCCCCTCACATTACGCAGGCTGAGCTGACTGAGGGGCTTAACAGATAGTGGCATCACAGGCGTACGTTTACAAATAAATCTACTGCTCTGCCTGTGCGGCACTCCTCTGCACATGTAGGCCTTGTATCTCTGCTCCTGCTTTGCATTTCTGATTTCAGCTGGAGTCTTGCCATAAGATTTGGTTACCATACAGACATGAGTCCCCCTTCCCAGATTGCATGTTGGGGCTTTCTGTGTAATATTTATGAAATTGGATCCATGACTTTTCAGTTTTGCCGTCTTTTCTTAAAGGTCCCATGACAAGGTGCTCTTTGGATGCTTCTATATAGACCTTAGTGGTCCCCTAATACTGTATCTGAAGTCTCTTTCCAGAAATTCAGCCTTGGTGCAGCATTATAGCCACTAGAGCCAGTCCCACAATGAGCTTTCCTTAGTAGGTGCTATTTTTGTGTCTGTAGCTATTGAGGAGGAGAGAGGGTGGGGCAAGGTGGAGGGTGGGGGTGTGGCCTTGACCAACTGCCACTTTGCTCGTTTGAAAGCCATGATGTCTCTGGGCAGGCAAAGCAGAGAAAGGGGAGGTAACCTTGCTCCTTATGAGGTCATAAGGAGCAAGATTCCAAATCAGCCCATCTGAGCTTTCATTTTCTCATCTATCACCATTTCTAGCCACTTGGGGACCATAGGCAGGCTGGGGGAACACATATTAATGTTAAAAAACCTCATAAAGTGAAATTTTCATGCCATGGGACCTTTAATGCTACTCTAGGCCTGCACACACAACAATAATATTCTACACAGTCATTTTCTCCTGTGAGGTTAAACAGGTTTAAACATGATCATGATACAGAACTTTAGTGAGAATCCATTCTTTGTATTCCTATTTCCTTCTGGAGTGAGTCCCATCTGAGTACAGTAGTTTAGATCAGACGGCAATATCACTTATGACAGGTGCTCACATCTCCCACAGCCACTGAACAAAGCTATAAGATCAATTGGCAGGGGTCCCTGCATGCTACAATACCCACATTGATTTGATGACTGTAAACGGTATTGTCAAGTGTTACAGCTAATTATTTACGTCTGTGCATCTTTGTCTAAATGCGTTTGGAGACGCTTCATGATTGATAATCCCATTGTTTCTTTTTTTCCTTTTGTCTCCGCATTTGCTTTTTTATTATTCATTTTATGTGGCATTGTACAGACAGGCAATTGTAGGGAATTCATCTTTTTATGGAATTTACACAGCAAACCCTATTAATAAACAATTCATTTTCTCCTGGTAAATTAGTTATCATTAATTTTAAATGTTGTGTTGGGGATATGTATTAACATAAACGTATCATGCTCAGAGGGTGCAAGAGTGGATACTTTAGGCACCAAAAGGAAATGCACAAAGGATGTCAGACACCTGACAGATACACAGTCAGTGTCTTTTATTAAACAGCAATCAGAATCAAAATTATTGGCCAAGTGCATTAATGCGTATAAGGAATTTGACTCCATCTGTCAAGATGCATATCAAGACTTACAACTTAACAGACAACAAAGTTAAACAAAGATAAGAAGACAAATAGCTATTACTATATGTACAGTTAAAATGAATACATATATTCATATACATAAATAAAAACAACTATACAAGCATATATTATCCATATGAAGATTGAATTGTTGCTGAAAAATGTATAAACTAGGACTGTCAATCGATTCAAATATTCAATCACGATTAATCGCATGATTGTCCATAATGTTAACTCCCGATTACTCGCAAATAAATTAATTTATTTTCTGTTCTAAATGTACTTTAAAAGGGATATTCTTTCAAGTTTTGAATGCTCTTATCAATATGGGAGCAGACAAATATGCTTGCTTTATGCAAATGTTTATTATTATTATTGCAACAATCCATAACAATGACAAATAGTGTCTAGAATATTCTCCAGAAGAGCCTCAAAGGTACTGTATGCTCAAAAGATATGCTGAAAGCATAATATGTGAAACTTAAGACCATCAAGCAACAGCACATAGGCATATTGACCTAAATGTAACATTAGCATTTTAGGCCTTTAATTGACAGGACAGCTGAAGACACGAAAGGGGAGAGAGAGGGGGGAACGACACGCAGCAAAGGGCCGCAGGCCGGAGCCAAACCCGGGCCCGTCGAGGAGCAACCCCCCACACATGGGCGCCCGCTCCACCAACCGAGCCATCCGGGCCCCCACGAGAATACTTTGATTCGTTGATGGAAGTAATTACACATGAACGTGCACATATTTGTGGAGTTTTTGCTAAGAATCTACTCAAAAAATTACACAATGTAGGTTCAAGGTTTTACTAGTAGCTGTGTCACGTGTTATCTATTGATTGACAACACGTCTTTTCATGCAACTTTGCCACAAGTCTCTTTTTCAGATGAAAAGCCATGATTTATAGGCCGAACCCTTCAAAGCATGTCATATCCTGTCGAGATGATGAAATGATTATGAAGCACTATGAAAGTGACATTTGGCAGATGGACTGTATTCATCTTTATCACTGCAGATTTCCTGTACTACTTCCCTTTGATTCAACATGAAACACATCCTCTGCTCAGATTTTCAGTCCGTGACAAGTGTTTAAGATTCAGCACTGATATATATGTGAGGTTATTGTAAATCTTGAGTATATTAAGCAAAAGTTCATGTCAGTATTGGGATTTCCTTTTGTGACATAAAGTTGCCAGGCTACACAACATTTTGTTGATTTAAATCTTTTGCGTGATAAAACTTATTGACTTAACTTGGGCTGTCATACTCAAGATTTTAGGAGATTACTAGATTACTAGATTAGCAGTGGAAAGGGCATCGCAGTTCATTTCATATAACATTTGAAGAAGGCAGCGATATCTTGAATCCATTTATTTTATATGTACTTCCCAAACCCCTTCCATCTTCCCTGGATTTCTCTCTCTCTCCCCCCTTTCGTCTTTCGTCTCTGGGAGTATGGGTGCATGTCAAGTGATTGTTGAATTGAAATATTGATGTGGAGTATCAAAGCGTGGCGTAGCACTCCTGTGTTTCCAGAACTAACCACGAAGCGCTTTGATCAGATACTCCTGTGATCTGACTTCTGAAGTTGTTAAGAGTGCTGGAAAACAAAATGCAAACAAACTTCAAGTGCTCTTGGTATTGATAAAAGTTTTCTTTGACAAGTGGAGATGCATGCTGTCTGCCTGTGTCTGCCCAAGACTGGAGATTTTGGGGTTTTCGTACATGCTAATGGACAAGAGATGAGGGAATTATTGTAGTTTTCTACTTCTCACACGCCTAGCAATGTAAACCATAGTACAGGGGTGGGAATCATCACAGAATCCTGCTGTAATATCAACATGAATAGTGATACAAAAATTGCAATTCTGGGATTGGTGCTTTAAATTTAGTTAGATTCTGATTATGTGTGGTAGGATTTACCAGTTTATTGTTTGCAAATAAAAACATCTGTGAGTGATACAAACTTAAATTAAATTCATTTAAGCAAATAAAAAGCCACTATGCTCTTAAACGAAAATGAATTAATAATGTATGTTTAAAGTGTTTTTGGAGATTAAAGTACTCTTCCAAGAAAATCAATATACATATTAAATGTTAAATAACTGAATGATTTAATTGAGGTATTCCTCCAGAATTCATTCATCATTGCATTATCCCTGTTTGATTTAGACAGTTTTTTTAACATCACCTTCTTAGAGAAAAATAAGGTTTCTTAGAAACAAATAATATGATATGTAGAAAGATATTAGGAGCAGAGGTAATTTTTTAAGTTACATGAAATATACTTAACCTTCTGAATGGGTGGACATGAAACAAGGTGGGTGCAAGTGGGCATTTCTTATTGAAGAAATAACATGTTGTGACTGAGGTGAAAAGTTTCAACATTGCGTCATGATCAATGGGATTTGCAAATTCTCCAACGCTCCACATAAGAGGAGGTAAACCTTATCAATATGACTGATTCTAAACATCAATCTCTCTTCAATAAATCTCTCTGCCCCTCTCTCGCCCACACACACGCACACATTTCTAACTCAATAGGAAACAGGAAAGAGACTGTTGAATGAGGTATCCAATTGTTGCACTGTAAAGTCCAGCTGTTGGTGTTGCTCCTCATCCCAATCAAACTGAGTGTCATGGTAATTACGCCCCATATTGTCCTGTCTTGGATTTGAATGGTTAAAGAGTGAAGCACTACAGTAAGCAGCAGGCTTTTACATGCTGTCTGTCTCGTCCATTAGGCCACATTTGTCACACGAGGGCCATTGAGTCAGCACGGTGCTGTAAAATTGGCTTTTTGACATGGCCACCAGTACAAAAGCCGCTCTCCTCTGTGGCTGCCCTTTTCGAGTGCAGATGGTCAAGACAGCTGGGACAATTTAGTGATCTGAGGCTTTTAAACTGCCCCCCAGGCATGATAAAAACAGCTTGAGTAGCTACTTGCATATTCTATGTTCTGAGTTTAAGAGTAAGATTATGTCTGCAACAAAAACAGCACCATTTGTTTTTTAACAGTGGCCAAAAGGGCTAAAAACTCTCCCAGGACCAGGAGATTTCAGAACATTAAACTATTACAAAAAGCCCTGCTGAGTTTTAATGTGTGTTCTGTTTTTCTTGGATTTGTTTTATGTGTAGAAATAGGTACATGAGAGTATCTGCATCTGCATCGCCTTGTTGGGGTTTAGCCTGTGTTAGTTTGGAAGTTGAATTTGCTGGTAGCCACCCAGTCAGAGCAGCCTGCAATGTATATGACGGCGCGGGCCTGATTACCAGCAATCTCACCAGCTGTTTAATGAACACAGGGACCTCTTTCTCTGGAAATGAGTTTTCCCTTGAAAACTGTGGAAGCCGTATCCAGGTCTATTTAAATGAGGTAACATGGGGAAGGTAAGCACCACCACATGAGCATTGTTTTCACAGTTCAAAGTGAGGAGAGAGTACTTTGCACTTCAAAGCCACTCATCTGGGAGGCAGTACAGTGGGGGTGGGGTGGCGTGGGGGAGAGGGGACAGGAAATAAGAATCAGGGTAATTAACAACTTCTGCTCTGTAATAAACCAGAGACATAAACCCACCAAGATACACTCCTATTTTCATGTCCTCCACGCTCTTATCCTTTACTACTGTTTGCTTTCATCCTAAATGTTCACTTTAATTTGGAATAATGGACTATTTTCCTCAATGTTGTTGGAGTTACATCACATGTATTTATATTTGCATAGTGGAATTGCATCATAATTATCTATGCATTTTATTTATTTCAACTTCAACTTGTTTTTAAATACAGTATGGACATTTATGTGTTTTATTCTTTTCTGAAATTATTTTGTTATTTGTATTTCAAGCCAGAGGCATTAGGAAACATTTGAACAACTATAATCTATATACTGCATATAATAATACATATTTCTTAGCCTAACTTGTTTTTGCTAAATCTGATAATTAATTTAGGCTAACATCCTTTCAATATTTTTATAGATAAATATTATCGTCATTATAATGTTTTTAATTCCAACTCAGATTTTCAGATCTGAGATTTGCCTCCATTTAAATAAACACAATCTGTATGATTTATTAGCAGGCTGCAGCTGAAGTCTGCACATCATGGTGAGTCTGAAGAATTCTTTTGTTTCGAGCTGAGGTGTCTCTCTGTCAAGGACATAATAAGATATATTGCTTTCACAGCAATAACTTCACAAAGGCCTGAACCAAATGGTACAGTTTAGTGATTATCATTGTCTTTCATTTGTTTTGTTTTTTAAGTCCAACAATTACAAACATGAACCTTTACATTTCTGTTCAAATTGAATTATAAAGTATACATTTTCAAGTTAATGTATTTCTCATTTTTAGCTGGCTCCTCCTTGAGCTCTGTTTATTTAAGGATCACAGTCTGTGAAACAGGGAGCAGAAGATAAAGAGGAACTAGGAATTTACATGATAAACAGGTTCCCAGCCTGGATTTAAACTCTTAACATTGTAATGGTGAACAGAGTTACAGAATGAGATTAAGCCTCAATCTGCATTTAATGGAGCAGATCTGAAGCGGCCTCTACTTGAACTCTGAAATGTGAGAATGTCACACAGGGCAGCCTATTTGACATGTCACCCACTGGTGAGAACTCTAAGGCTTTGATTGAGTTTTATCAATTAGCTTTGTGAGGGAAAATACTGTTACGGTCTTCATAGCATGTGAGCCTCATGCCTGCCAGGCCGGTGGGCTGCCTGCTGCTGCGTTAAGAAACAAAAAGTGTGTTATGTGTCATCTGGAGAAAACTAGTAATCAAACAGTGAGTTAAATTACCTCCAAAAGGCATGTATTTATTCATCGCTGTACAAAAAAGGGTTTTATGCTCATCACAATGCACAGTTTCAATCACTTAAGCAGAATTATGATCATTTACTCCAGATTCACATTGCAAAATTATGAATTTAACTAAATCAAAAGTGCATGTGTGGATGTATTGTTACTAGGAATTTCATTAAAAAAATAATTAACCAAAACTAAAGTTATGGTCTGACATCAATCTGTCTGACATAAAGTTTTAGCGTCATTAAGTGATGGTAGCTGTATGATGACAACAAGGAATATTGTACTTTTATGCTTTCCGGTAAGTATGAATTAATTATTCTTTTTATTGCTGGTTGTTTGTCTTAATGTTTGTTGACTGGAGATCATAGTTTGCCCACCTTTCCATTCAAAACTGCATCACTAATAGTTGCTAAAAATGTCAAATCCATATTTTTACTATCTTTACTTGAATTCCCACAGTGGGATTGAAGCAGTATGCAAATACTCCCAGAGTGAAAAATATTTTTGACTAAGCTGGCTATATTAATCTTATATCTTTTAACAGACTAAGCATTTTGTTCTTGTGCAAAATGTGGTCCTAAATGTAGAGAGATTGAAAGTTGCTGAAAAACTAAATGCAAACACTTTGAAATGTTTTCTTTTTAAATCATGCAGTTGTGTGGGCTTATTTAAATAAATAAAAAAGAAGTGGAACATGACATGAGATGTCCGAAGAAGTTCATATAGAAATGAGGATATTACAGGAAACATCTTATCATGCCTTATTTTTTTTTTTCAGAACAATTGGAGGAGGAGTCAGCTCTTGGGGTCAGCATTTGGTTGAAATTGAGTGAAATTATGAGTAACCCACCCCTTCACCTAACAATTCCCCCTCCTTCCTGCCTCACATCTCCTCTCTATTGACTCGCTCTCCTGCATCAGACTGGAGACCCCGTTGAGAGGATCTTTTCTCTCTATAAAGAGAAGATGCAGCTCAGGCGCCTTTGAGATGATCGTAAGGATTTACTGTGCGCCTCTCTGTCTCTAACTTCAGACGGGCATCCTCGGCTGCTTCAACGCCAAATTACCTGGACTGCTAGCACACTAAAACTATTTACCTCGTGGACTGGGTGACATTTGAATGACGCGGGATTCCCAGGTCTTCTCTGCCAGATTGTCTGAGTTATCCGAGACCCGAATGTGAGCATCTTTTTCTTCTGCGCTCCGACCTGTAGTTGAGACTTTGTGCGTCGTCGTCTCTCGGCGCAGTTTGTGTTGCAGGTGCGTGGAGAAGGAGCGCGAGGACAGATGGCTGCGCTGGCGATACAAAGGACTGACAACTTTTTGCACACCTTTTTACAGGTTTGTTGTATAATCATCTTTTTGACCCCATTGCATGCGGATACTACCTGCTTTCGTGGTGGTAAAAGCCACCACTCCGCAACTTGTGCATAATGAATAAATATGCTTCACGTGCTTGATCTGTGTGAAGATAATCAAACTTGTTATAGTGGTGAAATTATTTTCAAAAATCGGGATAACAAGAAAATAGACTAGTAAGACTTAAAAATATCAGGACAAAGGCAATTAAATGTCTAAAATGTATAACATATGTGCAATGCCAATATCTGAATGTTTTATGATAGTGTCATTTAAAAGAAAATATTTAGTCAAATTAATAAAGATTTAAACATTTTAGTCTCCTTCAAAGTGGCTTATGATTTGTGTTTGTGCATCACCACACAGGACCGGACGCCCAGCTCCTCTCCAGAGGGAGCACCCAGCGCCCTCTCCTTCCTGGCCACAACCTGTAGCCAGGCCTGGCAGGTGGGAGGCACTATGGGCTCAGAAGGCTCCCAGTTCCCCTACGAAAGCTCCGTCAGCTCCACATCAGGAATGTTTCAGCTCTGGAGCAACGACATGGCACCCAGCACAGCCCTCAGCACACACCAGATGACCTTCACGGTGCCCAAGGTGCAGTTCCCCGGACACATGCAGCCTGGTCTGGGTCACCATCATCATCACACCCATCATCACCACCACCATGAGTTGCCTCTCACCCCCCCGGCTGAACCTCCCTCTTCCTACTCCTTCGAACTCTCCCCTGTCAAAGTTTTGTCCTCGCAGCCACAGTCCACCGGCCCCTATTACCCTCAGCACAACAGTGTGGGACAAAACTTCCCCAGCTTCCTCCAGAACTCCTCAGCCAGGCATCACTTGCCTGGAGGCCATGTGGACGAAGGGCAGCAATGGTGGAGCCTTCCCCAAACCAATGCCACCCCAACCAACCATCCCTTCTCCTTAGGCAGACAGCTGGTTTTGGGCCACCAGCCCCAGATAGCTGCTCTTCTCCAAGGCACCTCCAAGGGCTTGCTGAGCTCCACACGCCGCTGCCGCCGCTGCAAATGCCCCAACTGCCAGGCCAATGGCGGGGGGTTAGAGTTCGGAAAGAAGAGACTGCACATCTGCCACATCCCAGAGTGTGGCAAAGTGTACAAGAAGACCTCTCACCTCAAGGCACATCTGCGCTGGCATGCCGGGGAGAGGCCCTTCATCTGTAACTGGCTTTTCTGCGGTAAAAGCTTCACCCGTTCAGACGAGCTACAGCGGCACCTCCGCACACACACTGGAGAGAAGCGCTTTGGATGCCAGCAGTGCGGCAAGAGGTTCATGAGGAGTGACCACCTCTCCAAACATGTCAAGACCCACCAGACCAGGAAGAGCCGGTCTGGGCAGCCATCACAGAGCACGGACCCTCTGCTCACTAATATCAAGAGAGAGTAATCTCTGTGGTACGTCAGTTAAAAATAATAATCAATAATGAACAGACTGTGTGACTTACACTTACTGCCATAGGTTTGCACTAGAGGGTGAGCATCAAGCTCTCCGGACATCTTTTGTTGTCAAAGCCCTACTTTTGACTTCAAGTAGTACCATATAAATATATATAGAGACAATTTTAAGTAATTGTGTGCTGTTTGAGGCAAGGCACCTTTAAAGAAAACTTGAAACTTTTTCACTGATCTTGTGAGACAAAACAAAGAGAAACAAAACTAGTTTTATGCCTTTAACAATTTCAGATTTGTTTAAATTTAGCCTAATGTGAAAATCTAAATTTTGTCAATGTTCATTTTGTAAATATTTCGTGAAGGACGTTACTGACATGAGCAAAATTCTGCAAGGTTTACCTTAATATGTCCATATTATCATGTTCTGAATAAATGTATGCCTTAGTACAGCTGAAGGTTGCTGTAAAAAAAATATAATTTCTGCTCTCGAAAACAGGTTTAGAATGGAACGATGATTCTGTTTCTGTTTATAATTAGATTTTTATTCGAAAATATACCCTAATTTGTCAGCTTCAATGTAGGGATCTTGTATGTATGTCTTTGATCTACAGATTTATCTCGGCTGGTCTTAACCAGCAATATGAAGCACCATTCCTCCAGATTAGCAAACATTTTAAATGTTTAAATTCTTTGTAAATTATGTATAAATATCATCAACGATTTTATTGGGGTTTTGGCCGCATGTAAATTTGAATAAACATTGTCCTTGCTGAAACAATTTCCCTGCTCTAATAATGTTATTTTCTTACATCTTGGCGACTGATTGTGAAGTAAATATCTATGACTGACAGTGAGAGTCAATGGTTTTAAATTTATTATTTATTATTCAGCTAATGTCTGAATTTCCAATGCCCCGGAGGTCCTAAAAATGTAACATTTTATTTAAATGATAATTTGATTGCATTCAGAATACAAATGCTGCTCATTGTGCTGTTGGTGTGAAGGAAGAAGCTCCTAAAGAAGCCCCAACATGGTGGGCTGTTCAAAGATTTTCACACCTCAAAGTAAATACTTAATCCATTGATGGGGCTGTTTGTCTCGCCTGCTGCAATCAAGTTCACAGTCATGTGGCTTTAATGAGTGTTTTCTTTCTCTCAATGGAGAAGATTGAGTCAACAGATGCAACAGAGGGCACTGGAGAGGAATTCCCTGTGAATGGGACCCCTGTTGCTGAGACCCCCTCAGTGGTGACAGGAACTCCCTTTGATTTTGCACCCTTGTGAAAGTTAATACCCCTTAGCCCCCCCTCCGTCCCATCCTCCATATATCACAGCCGTGTTACGATCAGCCCTGCTTTACTGCCTAGAATGGGGCTTTATTCAGAGGCCAGCCAACCAGATGTCTGCTCATCCAGGGGTTTCTTCTCTTTGTTTTTAATCCTGTTTGAACTTTCTGCAAGGAGGGGTGCCGCAGCAAGCAACATACTTTGCCTTTGTCTTCGTCAGAGGTTCCCAAAAGGAGTCTGAGGACCTCCATGGTCTATAGCCAAAATAATACTTTAGTTGCACTATTAGTTAAATTAATAGGAAATGAGCACACTGTGAGAATGCATAAGAATGATAGTATTAACCATCATAAGGGGTTAGAAAGCACTTATAGTATAAAGAAATCCACAGTACAGCAGAAATAAGTATCTGTAGACATTAAAAGTATACAGTATAGTTATTTTAAGATAAAGATTAAGATTTTGTAGAGAAACTCAAATGCTGCCCTCAGTTTCAAAAAGACACTTTTTATTTGATATGATACAACAGTTTCTACTCAGTCAAACATAGCTCTAACCAACCTTCTCCTGGTTTGATGTCCTTGCCCTTGGTTCTCTGTAGTTGTATTACTTTGTATTAAAAGAAAAACTGCCTGATGAGTAATTCCAATGAAAACATGCCAGTTCACATTAACTGCAGAGGGATTCTGTGAGATGGTTCCACTCACCTAATGTTTCACATTTCAGTTAATTTTGTGAAATTTATTATTGTGTTTCGGACAGATTGTTGAGCAGCTTTACTTCAGCATGAGCACTGAAATATGAGGCCTATTGATCTTTGGTGCAGCTGTTTTATCTAACTAAGTTGGAAGTGAAAGCCTTGTGGGGACCTCTACTGGCCACAGAGAATAAGTGATATTGACGGGATTGCCTCCTTTATCTACTCCACTCTCGTTTTATCACTTAGGCATTACAATCCAGATAGTAACACAGATATCTATTATTGTTTTGTAGTGTAGTGGCAAACTGAACTAAAAGTAAGAGCATGAAACTACTGAGTGTAAACTACAAGTAAGAGCATGAAACTACTGAGTGTAAACTACAAGTAAGAGCATGAAACTACTGAGTGTAAACTACAAGTAAGAGCATGAAACGTTTAAGTAGTGAGCTGCTTTTTTGGCACTGTTGTCTGAGGAAGCGGAAGCATGCAGATTCATCACTCTGTTTATCCAGCAATATATTATCCTTCATTTGAACGAACTGGAACTGGAACATTTCTTGGCATACCTGGGTCATTCTTCATCTTACAAGTGGAAATGTATGATTGACTTTATGGTATGCACTGTACAGTATTTAGTCCATGAGGGCAAAAGCTAACAGAGATTATAGAAATGGTGCACAGCCTTGACATTACAACAGTGGACTAATAAAACAAGTTTAAACCAATGCACTTTTCACCCAAACCACAAGCACTCTACTTCGGCTTGGACAGAAAGAGCTGTGTAAAGTTGTGTCAGTCAATCACAAAGGAGATGTTGCATGCAACACTTTGGGTCAGCACAGCAGTCCCTTTGAATGCACCTCGCAAACTCCTCTGGAGTTGCCCAAAGAGCAAAAAGTATTCCAAAGTGACGTCATACCCACAGAGAACCTCCAGGGGGACCCCTCACGCCTTTTTTGTCCAGATCAAACGAGGGCCGCTCAAACAGAATAAGAGAGCACACAGGGGCTCTCAACACTGTGGCAAGAAAGAAAGTTCTTTGCTTTAAGTTGAAATTCGAGTGAGTAAATTCCTGGTGGCGTGTTCACATCAAGTGTTCTGCCTTTTCCATTCTTGTCGACACAAACAGCAAACTCAGTTGTCAGCAGGGGAATGACAGAATGTATAAATGTAGCTGTACTTGTCTTTACAATGGGGCATCAGAAACTTTATCAAGGAAATTTACCAAAGGATACAAGAGTTGCCACTGCCACTCCTTGCACACTCTCATGCGCTTAAACACATCCACACATTGTTGCATAAACATATATTTAGGCACACGCATAACTCCAGTGACCGCCCCAATTAGGAATGGATATTTCTACATCAAACCAATTCCCCTTGCTCTTTGAAAAAGAGAAGAGTATGGTGTACAAACTCTCAAAAAGGTAAAATTTATAAATTGTCATACCACTTGAGTGTCCATGAGCGTTTTCACTCTGAGCACAGTAACATCCCACTGGGTGCTGTTTTATGTACACTCAAGGTATAGCCAAGACTAGTCACCTACCATTGAATGGTAAAAACAGTAGCAAAGTCGTTTTATAGTTCCATAGTTCCATAGTTCCTTCATATTTTCCTTCAGGTTCCTTTATTATCCTCCAGGATTGAACCAGTTAAGGGTCAAGCCTGGCATAAACAGACAGTAGACAAGTCTTCTTGTCTCCACAGTTGTGGCGTTAGCTGCTGTCCTCCTGACCCAGGAGACAGATAGCATCAGGGTTCATAGGTCATCCTCGGCTAGCTGAGCCAGATTGCTGGGGCGTCGTCCAGCGAAGGGGCCTGACAGTGGAGCCTGGCTCTCAGCATCAGCAGCCTGACCCCTTCGGCAGCCCTCTCCTGCTCTCTGCTGGGGATAGAGGGAACATTCATCACACAGATATAAAATACTTCCATGTGCTGCACTCACTACTAATAAAACTTTATTTTTTACTTTGATACCAAACAAGAACAGTATCAATAAAGCATAATGCACATTGTAATCCATTTCCTTCAGAAATTTTCAGTTTTTTATTGATTCCTTTTTCATCCAGTAGGGGGAGAAATAACTCTTCTTATGACTCAACAAATCCCCTAACTGCATGTGTGTCTAAATAAATGGTTACCATTTACTAAAGTCTTTCATCTTTTAATTACCCTTAATGAGCACATTGGAATTATTGTTAGACAATGGCCCATTTTTTCCCCCAAGGGTTAGCTTCCGGTGGCTTGTTTTGTCATTAATTTCCCCAATGTTGATGTTGAATAATGACGTACAACCCAGGAGCACCATGTTCAACTGTGTGCAAAATAAATACATTTTAAATGTAACATCAAGGCCCCTAAATAGACAGTCCCTAAATGCATGCATATACACTACCTGTACACTTTGTGTGTTGGGTGTGTACAGCCCATTTGACACAGCTTGACAGCTTGGCTGATCAGTGAAGCCCAGTTGGACTTGTGACGGAGAAACAGTGTGGGAGTCAGCAGGGCATGGCTGGACCACAGTGGGCTGCAGATGCAAACAACAGGTAGGTCACTCACCAACACTGTAGTGCATGCACACAATACCATTGGTTGTTTGTATTATCCCATTTGTGCAATGGACCAGTTCTGCAGCCAAAAAAGCTTAAGAGATAAGCAGGCCTGGCAGTCTCATAAATAGAAATATACTGTGTTTGAGTGGGCAGTTACTGCAGAACAGTGTCGCAGTATAGGGCAGAGAAAGAGACAGCTAAAGAAACCTACGTCCTGCAGTGAGTATGTCTCGCTGGGTCCTTGGCCTTGACCTTGGCTGGGCAGGTAGAGCGTGGGCAGGGAGGTGTTGTGAGAGTGAAGGGAGGGCAGCTTATGACGGTCAATAGAGGCGGAGGAGTGGGGCCGCAGGGCACTGGCAGCAGACAGAGGGGGCCTCATGCTGCGGCCCAGGCTATTAGACTTGCTCTCTCGTCGCTGGTACTCAATAGGCGACTGTAAGGCTGAAAGACACAGAGGATATGAATATGAATATATATTGAGTATTTTACAAAGCATTGTATTATGTGAATTCAGCATTTATTTTGTCAGTAACACTTCAGTAAGTACTTCAACTTCATAAGCACTATATGAAGATTTACAGTGGGGCAAAAAAGTATTTAGTCAGCCACCAATTCTGCAAGTTCTCCCACTTAAAAAGATGAGAGAGGCCTGTAATTTTCATCATAGGTACACTTCAACTATGAGAGACAAAATGAGAAAAAAAAATCCAGAAAATCACATTGTGGGATTTTTAATGAAATAATTGGTAAATTCCTCGGTAAAATAAGTATTTGGTCACCTACAAACAAGCAAGATTTTTGGCTCTCACAGACCTGTAACTTCTTCTTTAAGAGGCTCCTCTGTCCTCCACTCGTTATCAGTATAAAAGCTCAACCTCAAACAGTCACACTCCAAACTCCACTATGGCCCAGACCAAAGAGCTGTCAAAGGACACCAGAAACAAAATTGTAGACCTGCACCAGGCTGGGAAGACTGAATCTGCAATAGGTAAGCAGCTTGGTGTGAAGAAATCAACTGTGGGAGCAATTATTAGAAAATGGAAGACATACAAGACCACTGATATTCTCCCTCGATCTGGTGCTCCACGCAAGATCTCCCCCCGTGGGGTCAAAATGATCATAAGAACGGTGAGCAAAAATCCCATAACCACATGGGGGGACCTAGTGAATGACCTGCAGAGAGCTGGGACCAAAGCAACAAAGGCTACCACCAGTAACACACTACGCCGCCAGGGACTCAAATCCTGCAGTGCCAGACGTGTCCCCCTGCTTAAGCCAATACATGTCCAGGCCTGTCTGAAGTTTGCTAGAGAGCATTTGGATGATCCAGGAGAGGATTGGGAGAATGTCATATGGTCAGATGAAACCAAAATAGAACTTTTTGGTAAAAACTCAACTCGTCGTGTTTGGAGGAGAAAGAATGCTGAGTTGCATCCAAAGAACACCATACCTACTGTGAAGCATGGGGATGGAAACATCAGGCTTTGGGGCTGTTTTTCTGCAGAGGGACCAGGACGACTGATCCGTGTAAAGAAAAGAATGAATGGGGCCATGTATCGTGAGATTTTGAGTGAAAACCTCTTTCCATCAGCAAGGGCATTGAAGATAAAACGTGGCTGGGTCTTTCAGCATGACAATGATCCCAAACACACCGCCCAGGCAAAGAAGAAGTGGCTTCGTAAGAAGCATTTCAAGGTCCTGGAGTGGCCTAGCCAGTCTCCAGATCTCAACCCCATAGAAAATCTTTGGAGGGAGTTGAAAGTCTGTGTTGCCCAGCGACAGCCCCAAAACATCACTGCTCTAGAGGAGATCTGCATGGAGGAATGGGCCAAAATACCAGCAACAGTGTGTGAAAACCTTGTGTAGACTTACAGAAAACGTTTGACCTCTGTCATTGCCAACAAAGGGTATATAACAAAGTATTGAGATGAACTTTTGTTATTGACCAAATACTTATTTTCCACCATAATTTGCAAATAAATTCATTAAAAATCCTACAATGTGATTTTCTGGATTTTTTTTCTGATTTTGTCTCTCATAGTTGAAGTGTACCTATGATGAAAATTACAGGCCCCTCTCATCTTTTTAAGTGGGAGAACTTGCACAATTGGTGGCTGACTAAATACTTTTTTGCCCCACTGTATATAGTGTAGCTATAAGCAGATAAGGACATTTAGGTTTATTAATGTACAGTATTTGTCAACAATTATAACTTTATAACTCCAATTAAGACATATTTTATATTATTATGTGTGTTATACTATATTGTCATTCATTATCTATTTATACATCAGCCTTCACTTATGAGGAGGATTTGTAATTAATTAACACTTCTTAATTACAACTACTTTATACAACTACATTATAAAGTGTTTTAAATCTTTTACTAAATGTTTGTAAACTGCTTATTAATGCTATTTGGGGGTTAAAGTAAAGTGTTACAGTTTTGCACAAAGAGTTCAGTAGTAAAAGTAATAGAAAAGAATATAACAGCCCATTTACACCAAGGAAAAAAAGGTGATAAATTAGTAAAGATAAAAACTACTGATGCAGTGTTATGCAAGTAAAATTTTGATATACCTTGTCAAAATGTAGATTTTCTTTTGATTATGAGATCCAAAATAAATAATGTGCAATAGTATTTTCCTTACTTTCTTTTTGATTTTGAAGTAGTATCTCATAATGTTGACTTACCATGACTCATTTAAATGTTTTAGTCCTAATTTTTTATTTATTTTTGACAGGAATGGGCTTCCGCAGACCAAGACTACATGGTAAAAAAAAACTAATCTCAACTAACACTGATTCAACTGTGAGCTGACAACAAAGTCAATATATGGAAAATATGCCAAGATGAAATATGATTTATGGATCAGGAGAATGTGGCTTGGTCTGCAGAGTTTACTGGGACTTACCATTGAGGAAGTTGCGCTGGCTTTCCAAGATCTGAACCACATCATTGACCCAGGCCCTGCAGATCTCAGGGGAGGAGGCCTGCAACTGGAAGCGCACCACACTCCCGTCAGGGTTGCGTGATGTCAGCACAAAGCGGGCGTCATCGCCGTCCACGCTGGGCTCCACCCCCAGGCAGCTCACCTACAACATATCACATCTGATTAGCATCTGTGAGGAGTCCATCGTGCCGAGTTGCTTGTTAAATACCTCACTAACACGTGCAAGCCTATAAAAAGTCCCTGCTCAGGGATTATGTAACGTGTGCTGATTTAGGCGTGTGGTGTGAATCTGTTGTGCAACTCATAACCTGGGATTAAAATGTACTTTCTCATTTTTTGATATTTTATTTTGCTAAAACATCATGTGTCGCTGATCTGAGTTGAGGCTCAGCAAGCACCCACCTTGATGCTGCTCTTAAAGATGTATCCAGGGAGTGAGAAACCTTTCTTCCTGTCGATTGGCTCACTGAAAATGGCCAGCTGCTCAAACAGGAAGATGCGTCTTTCCTTGGCTCGGGACAGAAAGCCACTGTCCTGCTCTATGACAGTAAAGGTATCTTGCTGGAGCAGTTTGCCCTGGGCTGTGATCTTCCCCTGGTACCACAACGAAGATAAACACAACAAACCGAGGAAGTGGTTACGGTTTGATTTTCTTGGGCCGAATAGTTAGCATGAGAAATGTATTTGAAGGATGGTCTAAATTCCTGAGACTTACTTCGAAGCCTTGTAGTCTGCCCACATTCATCATGTCATTGCAACGTTTTGGCACAAAGCACATCACTTCTACTGCTTTCTGTTTAAAAGACCAAAGTGAGTTTGTTACCAAGAACAGTAATAAAAAGCACGCCTTTGCACACACAAAAATCACTTTAAACCTTATATTTATGAATCAGGACACCCACCTCCAACTCCTCCGTGTCCATCCCAGCTTTGGTGTAATACTTCAGGAAGTCCTGTTCAAATAAACACAGCATGGTCACCAGAGCATTCCAGGTTTACTGCTCAGAGTAAGGTGAGGACATCTGGAGGAGTATTTATGGGTGTAGAACCCACTTTTCATTTGAATGCCAGAGTTCAAGGTTTTAGATTTAGGTGAAGTTTTATAGCAGGGATGCTATTTTATGATCATCTTCAAAGAATTGTTACGTATGATTGTTAAAACCTATGGTAAGAATCTCATTATGTAATTTGCCTCTTCCTCTCTGACTGGAAGTCAGCCGATGCACCCAGTGTGTCGTCACTGTTTCTGCACAGATGGGTGTATGTGTGTGTTTGTGTGCATGCTTGTATGTTAACAACCCCGTGACTGACCCTGCTGTGTCTCAGACAGCTGCACAGTGAACACCAGTATGTGTGTGTGTGTGTGTGTATATAGGTGTTGGTGTGTGTGATCAACAGCAAAGCAATGTGCTGCTTTTCACCTTGAGCAGCAGCTGGTACTTCATGATCCTCTGGACAGGTTTGATGAGCAGGTCGTTGAGCTGCAGCCTGTGGCCCAGCTGCTGTCGCAACTCCTGACGGTGGAGACGGACACAACAACACGACACCAGTCAACACGACAGCCACAGCACAAAACACAGCAGCTAATGGCCAATTTAATCCCTCTAAGATAGTTTATCACAGGGATTGTACTGTTTGTCTATTAGTCTTGTGTTTACTGTCAATGAAAAGGAACCGATTACAATCTGAATAATAAATGTCAGCTGAAAAGACACCCACATGGCCATGTATAATATATAGTATAGGAACAGTTGGACCTCCATGCATACAAAAGGGCTTATTAACTACAGGCCTAAAGGGGTAGGTGACCGGTGTATCATTAGTATCATTAGATCTATTCTAGTCTATTAGGGAAACATCCCAAACATTTTCTTGCTGGTGAGAATTTGCTGGTTTTCATCTTTGAAAATGTAATCTTTTTGTGTTTTGGCAATTTGAAGATGTCACCTTTGACTCTAGGGACTTTTGATGGACATTTTTCACTATTTTCTGACATTTGTAGATCAAACATGTAGACAAACAAACAACTAATTATTGATCGATTAATCGACGAAAAAAAAATAGGTACTCACCTCGAAGTAAGTCTCGATATACTCTGAGACGATGTGTTCTGACTTGGGCTTGTTCTGACAGTATACAACGTACATGTGCAGACGCCTTTCCTGCATCACAAGCCAAACAAACTCATTTAGTTAAACCTTTGATACAAATTGGCCACTAAGTGAAAAAAACTTTTCACTGCATTACAGATAAATAAAAATGCCCCTGAAAGTGAGCGCAAACAACAACAATCAATAGCGGCAGCTCAGAGCGGAGCAGTAATGATGCCTTTGAAGCCGACTCTGTCTGGTTAGCACTTACTCTCCTGTGACTAATTGGCATGGGAGAGCAGATGTGGCAGTCCTGAGAGTCTCAATGGAGTTACATGTAGATGAGCATTAGGTTATGTATAATTCACCCAGGTTACCCTCATTGTAACCGGAGCCTTTTAGAGACTGCCGATATTAAACTGTGCCTAGAAACAAGCGGCATGGCTCTGTAACCTAGAGACCAGTTAGCTGCTCCACCTGAATATGGACATCGTTTACGTAACACTGCAGAAGACGGCTGCATGTGAAATTAGAGTGTTCTGTGCATGGACTGTATCTCTCTACCAGCATCCAGTATACTTGTGTGACTGCATGTTTACATGTGTTTATATGTTGCATGTGTGAGCACACATGCTGCATATTGGTGACACAGCGCTTGTTAAAAGCAGATTGGGCTTTCTGCTTTTCATTATGGCCATGTTCGCAGTCTGCTTGTGTTCACAGTTTGACACCAGGCTTAGATTTAGTTACAAGTTTCTTTATTCCCCCACAGGCTTTTTAAGTTGATTTTCCAGTGGGCTGAGCCTTATTTGATTGTTTAAAGAGCTACAGAGAGAGAGAGAGAGTGAATATAGCAAGAGAGAGACACAGACATTTAACTCAATTATCTTCAGACAAGAAGCAAAGACAAGTTGGTCAAATTACCCATCATGTCTGCCTAGTCTGCATGTGCCATCACTTAAACAATATACATCAACCTAATTTTGATCCCTTTAAGCCCTGTGACCCTATACCGGCTTAGGCTCTTTTCTATTCTAAAAACAATATACTTAACAGTGACTCTTTCTTGCTTGCATCGCTTTGCTTCATTCTTGAGCCAGGACTAGGAGTAGGAAGAAGTAGGTCGTCATTTTGGGTAGGGGGGAAAAAAGCCTTCATATCAAAGAGACTGAACTGAGGGTTTGTTATTCCTCGTCTTATTCATGTTGTCTTTTCAGGCTGTTTTTTCCCTGGTACATCCTGACCAGACCAGCCCAGACTGGAAATCAGCCAGTGTGTCGTTCGTGTGTATGCAAGTGTTTGCCGTGTGCACTGTTGTAAAAACACCCTGGACTGAGACATATCGGTAACAGGGAAATGGAAGGAGAGACGCTGGCAGTTAGTTGAGAGAGAGGGCTACAGTATAGAACAAACAGGAGCTCCGCATGTTTTCTTAGCTCTATTTACCCTCACGCTAAACAGCACACGGAAGCAGACCCAGACACTTCCACTGACGTGTGTGTGTGTGTGTGTGTGTGTGTGTGTGTGTGTGTGTGTGTGTGTTTGTGCATGTGTGAGTGCGTGTGTGTGTGTGTGTGTGTGTTTGTGTCATTGCTGGGGTGGATCCTTGTCCTAACTCATTGCATGCATTAGTCAACACCAGCCACCAACATTCACATGTGTCAACACATTGTTCATACTCACATGTTTAATGAAGAGCTGAGCCAGCCTCTCTGGCTCTGCTATACACTTCTCCAGCTCTCCCAGGAAGTAGCTACAAAGAGAAAACATACATGTAAAAACACACACACACACACACACACACACACACACACACACACACACACACACACACACACACACACACACACACATACATTATATACATTTTATACTGTTTGTGTTACCTATTCTTTTGTACAGCACTTTGTGATTTTATCTGTGAAAAGCGCTTTATAAATAAATTTTACTTACTTACTTACTTACACACACACACATACATACACACACACAAGCACAAGTATCCCTAAACGGAAGGTCAGATTTGTCTTTTGACCTATTGTTCCTTTGTCCTCCACTCAGCCACAAACACAATACTCTGCAAGTCACTGTTTGTCTTTTGCTTTGAATTCAACTGGAGCAAATACATCCAGTGTATTTAAAAATCAGAGACTTACTCTTTATGCCAGTCAAATATTTGGTGAATGTTCCCAAAAACAATCTTGTCTTTTCCCTTCATGTCCTCCGGCATACCTTTGGAGTGCATTGTGGCCATGTAGCCCTGCAAAGAAATGACAGAGCTGCTGACGTCTGTTCACACCCACAAAAACCAACACCTGAACACCAGTAAATATAGCTAGATTGTTATAACACACTGCAGCAATCACACACCAGCTATTGTTGAGTTTTTATTCACACTCAGATGGCAAAAATTATTCTCTGAACCAAAATATCTCCAGTTATTTAAGGCACCTGGGAGATGGCTCGCCTTGCAACATAATACTCTTCTAGATAATAATTCACAAAATCTGCTTAAGACTGGAGATAGCAAATTGAGGCAGACCAAACTGTGGAGGAAAGTGGAGGAATTGTGATGATAAGGATTTAGGGCTCTCTCTGACAGAATGGGTGGATGAATAAGTTCCCTCTTCTCTGTCAGGGCAGAGTGTGTGTTCTTAGCAGGCAGACTGTGAGGTTTACCTCCACTATGAACCCCAGGTCCACCACATAGTGCTTCTCTGTCTCAATAAGCTCCTGCAGTACATACCTGTAAAGATACAAATGAGGCCAGATTAGTGTTAGAGTTATGCTACCAAATGTATTTTGCACACTGCAAAAATCTTGGTTACTCTTTATTTACTTATGTATTTTATTTCCTTATCATTTTCCCGAATAAGGGTGTGATACCACATGGCAATTTTGTAGGAGGTATCCTGGAAATGTGATTAGTTACAGGGGAAATGGAGCTACACTTTGGATTCAACAAATCAAATGAATTAGTGTAACTGTAACTATCTGCACAGCAATTTCCAATTAATTAGTGTAACTGTAACTATTTGCACAGCAGTTTTCATCGGGGTAAATAATATTTTGAGTCTTAGTCAGCTCAACATGCAAACATTCTAAATATTTGTCAAAGTTCTGACAGAAAATATCTTAACTCAATGTGCACTGACTAGATTTTTCCAGAGCTTCTAACTGCACCTCACTTTCTTCATCAGGCAACATAGTTTGCCCTGTTGTCATGGAGATGGCTCAATTGTCATCAGCTGACCTATGGAACTTCGATGAAGACCATGCGATGTGGTTGAAAGCTCCAGGGAGAGCTACAGTATAGTGAACCTTGAGTTAAGATTATTTAGTCAAATGTAATTTTTATGTACGTTTTTTCTTTCGGTGTGAGTGTAAAATACAGACAAGCATACATTTCAACAAATATGGAGAATAAGGATTCCAACATTACTGGGTTAAATAGGTCTTTCAGGGAAATTCCTCTGGAAATCAGCAACTGCTTATAAAACGTGACACAAGTAGCATAGGGCTGCCATGAGGATTATCATGGGATTGATAAAACACATACATGCTTTTCTCTAAGGCACTCCTCCTTTCCTCCTCAGTGTCAGCTGCAGCTGACCATTGGCTGGAGGTGTCGTCCATCAAGACAGAGCCGCTGTCATCTGGCAAAAGACTGGTGGACTGAGTGTCCTGAGGAGGCAGAGACAGACAGACAGACAGACAGACAGACAGACAGACAGACAGACAGACAGACAGACAGACAGACTGTTTATCAAAGGTAATGCCAGTGGCAGTAATGGGGAGTAATGCCAGGAATAAAGTAAGCAAAGGGAAATAAAGAGCAGGAGAGAGATGATAATGATGCAGGTTGCCAAGGTGACCAGAAAGAGCAGAGAGACACAAGGAACAGAGATTGAATGATAAGAAGATCAGATTCAGATTGTCACTATTAATGATCTGTGCTGTGCACATCAGCCACAGATAGATGGAGAGAAAGAGATTAAAAGATAAAAAAGTTAGAGTTAGAGGAGCATCAGCCTCCATAGCTGACGATGAGATGACAAATAAAGCTTTGAAGGTTCTTGATGGAGTTTTGGCTTCAGAGGAAGAGGAATACAATTATGGATTGCCCGCTGGCAATAACATTTATGATTTACGTGTGAATTAAAAAATTATATTTTCTTGTTTTGCCATCTTGCCATCTTGTTATACATCACATGGTTTATTTTTTCAATTTCTGCAGCTACTACAGCAACATCTATGTCAGTGTTTCCTTCTTCTGCGTTATTGGCCGCAAATAGAAATACCCGCATAAACCCAAGGTTACTCTGATCTAATCGATTGAGTTCATGCGTTATATGCATGACCTCCTTTTCATGCTTTTTCCTGGAATTTATATAATTTCCTGTGGGGGTCCTGGTGCAAATCATTGCAGTCATTGTGTACGCCACAACAAAGCCTGCAACGTCTAAAATCATCACTAACTCAATGGATACAAGACCCTCATGTTTGTGTAACCCGTTTCTCTCGCACAATAAGAACACTTATCCCCTTTACATGCTCGTACAATGACTCACAGCCATCTCTCTGTACAATTATATCTACTTACAAAGTTCTTCCCCTTTATTTTTAGCCATGCTGCTCAGCCGTTTCTTTTTAGGCTATTCACTCTCTCCTGACTGTGTAAACTTAACGGAGCAGCCGTCTGTCTTCACCTAAATCCCTGTGTCCCATTGTCCTAGTCAAGCAGAACCTCCACATCTTAAACACATACACAAACCTGCTCACACCACAGACATATAGCCAATCCCTCAGACTCCTACTGGCAGGCGGCTGCCCGATAGAGAAATAAAAACATAGATTGGAAAGATAGACATATAAGCAAATGGAAAAGCTATGGCACTTTCTCCTTTTCCTCTCTGGCCTAGTTCAATTTGTTCACCTGCCATCTCCATAATAAACTTTGTCTACAAGTTGTAAGCATTCTACTCTGTCACAGGGATCTGAGAGAGAGAAAGAATGAAAGAGACAAAACATAGCTAAGTATAGAGGCAGAGACAGAGAGGCTCCATAAAGACCCTCGCTCCCCCAGACAATCTTGCCCTGCTAGGAGTGCTTCAGCCTGGCTGACAGGTCTCCATGGCTCCGGCTCCCTGATCACTTCCAGATGTGCCGCGGCAAAGCCCACAGGAAAAATTCCCCCCTGTCTCCCTCTGTTGCAAATTTTGTTTTGCTACTCTGAAGCCATGAAAAACAGTTTTAGCAAAAACTGAAGTTATGCTTTTGTGTAGGATATATATATATATATCTTTTTTTTAAATCAACAATTTCATCAATCAAGAACGAGGTTGTAACATAATTTTTTCTCAAGATCTGAAAAGGTGTATGGGTCATAACATTTTAAGCTTCAAGTCTCAAGTAAGGAAAATCAACAAAATGTAAAAAATATGTCCAGGGTTGTACAGAATGCTTTTGCTGTTTTCTATGTTGTCCAAGAGCACAATGTTCAAGTCATATATTTATACAAGTTTTGCATTGCTCCTTTAGGGACTTACTGTTAGAACACATAAAGTGCTGCAAATCAGCAGTATTGAAGTGATATTAAAGACATTTTCATAAAAAGAAATTATACTCTTTACATGTGATGTTTTTCATCATACACAGGAATATCTGCTGATGCTTGAAGCTGATGTGTTTTCAAGTTTCCAGTGGTGGCATCAGCAATTTCTAATTCTCGAGGTGGAGCAGACAATTCAAAGGGCTCATCAATACTTAAACATGAAAGCTCAAATCAAAAGGTATGGTACTGTGCCAAGGAGGAATACTGGTCTCAAGTGCTGAAAACTGCAATTTGATTGCATTGTCGCGAGTGACGCAAAGCAAAGGATTGGGCTTTGAAGAGATCTCACAATACCAGCACCATTCATTTCTTTTCACCATTTCTTTTAATGTTTTACAGAGAAACTGCTTCTAAGATATTTGTTGTTTTTAACTGTGGGTCGAGATGACAGACTGTACAAACTGTTCCTCAGGAAACGCTGTTTAATAAATATTGTGATCTGCAGTTCTGGCTTCCTTTTTGACACCACGTCTAGTTTAACTGCTGACATACAATTACAGGAACTTTCCATTGTCCAAAGAAGCATTTCATCAAAAACTATGTTCTGCTGTGGTTGTGAGATTAGAGACAACGGTGTGAAGAAAAGAGGAAAAACAACAATGCATACAACACCGGACATGAGGCCATTAAAGGTGGGGTACAGAGACGGAAACCACAGCTCAGAGATGACTGACCTACATTATTCAATCTCTCTACTTCAACTCTCTCTCTCTCTCTCTCTCTCTCTCTCTCTCCAAAGATTGGCAGTAAAAACACCAAAGCACTGACCTTATCCCTCTGATATAATCGTATTAATGGCTTTTTATTTGTTGTTGAGACCGAAATTAGGATTTAAGTCCTCTGGTGTCGATTCACCAACGGGAGACACTCCACAAGCTCAGATATCATTATTGTTTTACTGTGTATTGATAGGGCTCAGGCACCGGTGATTCATGCAATATTACTGCTGCTCCAGAGAATCCCAGTTTCTGCCATTTTTCCATCTCACAGCAAAAGGGTCTCTGTAAATACCCGACTTAAGACATTCCTTTGCCACAAGCAACTGACCCTGAGTGTTTGATGGAGAAATGAAAGCGTATGTGCACACACAGCGTTCTTTGTCAGCTCACAGAAGCGGAGTCATCTTTCATCACATCTGCCGTTTTGTGCTATATCCTATTTATCTCCAGGCATACCCTTTAGTAACATCTTGAATGTGAGTCATGAATCACACAGGTCGCTGTCAAGCTCTGCCCTCTGGTCCTCTAGCATCGATCTGCTCTGAGAGAGCCTTGTATTCATTTAGATTTCCTTACATGTGTATGTCCATATGGTCTATATGCCGAATCTTTGCATCTGTGGTCGTGTGTGTGTGGTTGCAGAAAGCGGCGCTCCTGTGTGCATCTGTGTGTTTGTTTTGCTTGATAGTTGAACTCCGCCAGAAGCAGTAGAGATCATATCCAGATCTGGTTGCAGGGCCACAGAGACAAACAGTACTGATGTCACCTCAACGTGAGGCTGGGTCCTCACTGAGAATATTACTGCTATTGTCTTCAGTGAACTGGCAGCTAAAATGAACCATAAGTGCATTAACTCCTGTTTTAATCTCATCATAGCCAATCTTTTGTTTTTTATAAAACAGAGGGGTACACTCAAGTAGTCTGGCATCCTGTCAAAAATCACTACTTGTATTTAAGCCAGAAAGATCAGCTCTGCTTGATATTATTTCTAGGTGCCAAAAATAATATGTGGTGACAGATACAGGTTAGATGGTGTCAGACCTGGTTGTTTGGAAGTGACGTGCAGCCAATCAGCGAGTCTGTTATGTAGCTGGGGGACTGTAGTGTAGCCGGAGACAGGTCCTCAGGGCTTGCCAGGCCATCTTTCCACTCCTGGAACACACAGACCGACAAACACAAGTCCACAGTGTCAGAATTACACAATATCTACATGATGCAAAATGTCTGTAGCATGCACATACATACATTCGGGCTCAATGAAAAAAGAGAGCACATGAATCACAGAACATGGTGGCATGAGTTGCTGCGGGATGAGCCAGCACTGCTGCTGTTATGTAACAGCATCGCCACCATGATTCTCTGTGAATCAACTCTACATTAAACTACTAATATTCTTGAGCTACCTAGTGTAAACAAGCCACTGTCAGGATATTGGCTTTAGTTTTCTATTTATATAAGACTTAAGCTTTGCATGTTTACTTCAGAGCCAGTTTATACAAAGGCCTTGTGATAATTTCAAATAATGACTTTACTAATGTAATAAATTGTAATAATGTAATAAAAAATAAGTGGTGGTTCGTCTTAAATGTGTAAAAGGGAACTTGAAGCACAAGGCCTTGTTTGATTAGTTCAGACAGAAAATAAAAAGGTGCGTCCTTGTTACTTAACGAGGACGCACGTAACTTCTCACTTCTCACCAGTTCTCTGTGCGTGACGGGCAGGATGGGGAAAGGTTCATCAGGCCTCAGGGGACTGCTCAGATCCTGGCTGTGGCTGTGGGATGGAAGAGGTGGAGGCTTTCCCTCAAGTTTGCAGACCTGACGCTCCACTTTGGCGGTGGCCCCGACGCTGAGTTTGCGGACAGGGTTCGTGAGCCACTTCTTCAGCGTGCTCACAGAGCGTCTAGAGCCTGGGGAGCTCGGGGCCGAGCTGCCTGATGCCGGCGGGGGCAGTGACGCCACAGAGGTGGAGATGCTGCCTTCGCTGCCTGCTGCCGAGTATGAGTCTGGAGAGAAGAGGCAGGGAGAGAGCGAGCAGAAGGTTATTGGTAAAACGATGAGTGCCTGAGGGAGCAATAATGTGGAGGTAGAGAACTGATAAATAAGAGTTTAATGGGTCAAAGGGCAGAGCACATCCTGAGTCTCTACGTTCTGACCTGCACAGTAAATTAATCAATTAATCTATGGACAAAAACAACATTTTGTTTAAGGAAATAGAACTATGAGGGCCGTGGTGCTGGTCAGTGAAAGGGTGATGGAGGACTGGAGGCAGAAGATGTGTCAACACCAGGAGAGAAGAAGTAAAAGGAGAAATAAAACAAAGGTTGGCTATAAATAGCCTTCCTCTTCAAACACAGCTGTGCAGCCACACCATAAAAGACTCACTGTTCTGTTTATGTCAAGCAGACCAAGGTTTTTATGTTTGAGCTGTGCATCGAATCACATGACCAGCACACACGCTGATGCAAGGCAGACAGCAGAGGTCAGAATGGTGAATGTGAAAAATACTCCAACAATCCGGTTGCAGGCTGGCTGCTGCACAGTGATGTCAGGAGGACATGGGAAGTGAGCTGGGGGGGGGGGCAAGCTGGGACCGGACATCCACTTTAAGCCTTTGTAGAAGTGAAGATCCTTGCTTGGGACTGTTTGTTTTTTCTGTCTTGTATCCCATTCCCATCCTGCTTCATCCACCCAACCTGACCACCCCTTCCTCACTCCTGAGATAGCTCTTCCTCTGAGCCATGTGTCTGGAGTGTTGTATCTGTTGTGTGCAAGTCAGTCAGGCCTCCCCGTCCATCCATCTTCTTGCCCTCGACCCGACCTCCGACCCTTGATCACCACTCTCTTACAGATGGAGAGACACTCTCTCCTGCTAAGACTCAATGCCATGGCTGATTATTGTTCGAATACAGCTGCTATTTCACACCAACTGTCAGCTGAACGTGACAAAGCTGATAACTTAATGGCCTTTAGTTTCTAGGAAAAGCCATTATCGAGTTTGTGAATTTGTTATGCAAAATGTTCAATAGATGACAACACTGACCTAATTTCAGTGTTCCTTATGTGAGACACAGAGGAAGATCTTATCACAGCACTCAGAGACTGCAGGAGCCACACTGACACACAGCATGGCCCATTTTGTGACTGTACCGTCTTCAAAGGCAAAGCAAGAATAAAATCATAATGTCCCTCAGTTTTCATACCTGAAGCGAATGAGCTTTTCCACACTTTATTCATTGAATTACTTTCCCTCAGACATGCAATCATAGCCACTGTACTGATCAATGAAAATGAGCCGTGTAAAAAAAATCTCCTTATTCTCTGCACAAACCTCAGTCATAGTGTTTGAGAAATGGCTAAACTCATGACATAACATTGCTGCCAGTCCACACAAATGTAGGTAAAATGCAGTGTTTATGGATCTTAGCTGCTAACAGATAACCTTTGACTTGTCTGTGTATTTTCACCACAGCCTTTTTCTCTGTAATCTTTCTCCGGCTTGTCTCTCCGTACAATTTACAGGCAACATGCATGTGTGTGTGTGTGTGTGTGTGTGTGTGTGTGTGTGTGTGTGTGTGTGTGTGTGTGTGTGTGTGTGTGTGTGTGTGTGTGTGTGTGTGTGTGTGTGTGTGTGTATGATCCCAGGGTGGCCAAATTTCCCCACCCTCTCTTCCCACCCCTATCCACATGAAAGGCTGGAGAGTGTAAGGAGATCTGCACCTGGCAGGATGGGAGGTTGGACAGAGGGAAGAGACAAGGAGCAGAGAGGGGAACAAAGAAGGGAGATGGCTAAAACCTGTGGGGAATAGACTGAATTTGAACAAACACTGGATGGGTCCATACACAGTAACAAAAGAGCAGAAGTCTTAGTTCAAGCCTCTGCCCTATATGTGAAGTGTCTTAGCTGTAGAAGACAATAGGATATTGAAATGCATCTGAAAGCTACAGTATTTATGGCTGAAGCTGTAAAAAAAAAAGAAAAGAAAAAAAAGAAAGAAGCTTGAGCCAAAGCATAAACCATCTCTGAGGGTCCCCAGCTAGAGGGAAGAGAGAGGATGTGAAAATGATGCTGAGCACATGTGATAACCCCAACCCCAGCCTCTCTGACCTCTAACAAGGTCCAGGCCTAGAGGTTTGTGTTTCCCAGTGTTCCCTGCTCTGGTTCAATCAGGCCACAGTTTAGGGGTCACAGTGCAGGGACACAGCCACAGTAACACGGTTCCTAACCAGCTACAGACATCTGCTGAGATAGCTGAGATATATATCACAAAAAATAAATGGGGGCGGAAGAGAGGCTGACACCCTCTCTGTGCCTGGAAGCAATTAACAGTGAGTGGAGACAGCAGTGCAGATAATGATTTGAGACTCTATACATCAGAATGACAGTGGCTCTGTCAAATGTACAGATTTACAACGTGCAGAGTGTGCATAATTTAGTTGTTTTAGAATGAAGATCGTTACATCTGCATCTGTCAACATGGCAACCCTGCACATCCCCTACTGATCGTTGTGCATATGCGTTGGTTTCCCTGTTGACCCTGTACATCTCTGTATTGTTATGAAACCTTAAGCCACTGCAGGGACATCATTAACAGCTAAGAAAACTGTGAAACACAAAGGGAGATGATGAGCTTCCCCTCAGAGCAACATGCCACCACTCTCCCTACACATAGCAAGATAAGAGGAGTTGATAACATTATACACCTACACAGAGGAAATTAGGGAAAGAAATTCTTCCCACT
Source organism: Perca fluviatilis (assembly GCF_010015445.1). NCBI lineage: Eukaryota > Metazoa > Chordata > Actinopteri > Perciformes > Percidae > Perca > Perca fluviatilis. The sequence goes on along the minus strand of NC_053116.1, from coordinate 21,454,485 downwards.
CTCCCTCTGTCTTGACGCATGCTGATAATGCCCAGTGACATTCATCTCAATAATGGCGCTGCTAAGAAAAGATTACCCAGGCTGATTTTGTTAATGCAACTTGACTATTGTTTATGTGCTTGCAATAAATAACAGTTGAAGGCACAGGGCAACATAACTGCATTGGGCTAGCCCGGTATGTGATGATCACTTAATCTTGCTTTCACCAGTCGCCCACTCACTGTGTGAAAGGCTGAGCGGAGGCCGGGTGGGAAGCTCACCCAAAAAGTTGCTGTACTTTAGAGCCGAGTGCTGCAAAGTTCCAGACTCTTTCTTGATGCTGTTCACTCACAATAGTTAAAGGGATACTTCACCGATTTAGCATTCAGCTTTGTATCAGTAGAAACCCGATAGTATTTCTGAATGACCGTGCTTCCCTCCCTCATGTCCCCCTGAGACGAGAGATCTCTGCATTTGGGGCCTGGAAAAAATCTTCCGATGACGTAAAATGACTATCAATGCCACTAGCCGGCTACGGGCCATCCTCATCGGCTAGGTGGAAAGCTAACGCTAGCTGTCCACCTGTCCCATCCATGCTGCTTGCAAGTGTCTGCTCATTAAACAACAAGCTGGACTACATCCTCCTTCAACGAAACTCCCAACGTGAGTTCAGTGACTGCTGTGTTTTTGTTTTTGTGGAAACATGCCTGAACAACAGTGTACCGGAACGGGACTATCCAGCTACCAGGCTGCTCGCCCGGCCCGTGGAGGTGGGGCTGTGTTAAACGGACTGGTGTAGAAATAAAATCCAACTAGCTACTGCTAACTGCTGGTGGAGCTTGTGACTGTTAAATGCCGACCATTCGACATTCCACGCTAATTCACGGCTGTGTTTATACTCTGTGTTTAGCTACACCAATGCTAGTATGCGATAGCTGAACTTTACCGGATCCTGCTTGCAAGTGTCCGCTCATTTAGACCACAAACTGGACTACATCCAACCTTCACCACACTCCCCGTGAGTTCAGAGACTGCTGTGTTTTTGTTGTTGTGGAAACATGCCTGAATAGTGTACCGGACTGTCCAGCTACCAGGCCTGCTAGGCCCTCCGAGCTAGAGATGCTCTGTCGCCAGGTAAAAGAGGTGGGCTGTGTTAACACCGGCGATGCAGAAACGTGGTGATTTGTATCCATTTAACTGCTAACTGCTGGTGGAGTTTGTGACTGTTAAATGCCGACCATTCTACATTGCACGCTAATTCACGGCTGTGTTTATGCTCTGTGTTTACGCCCACCAAGCCTAATGCTAGTATGTGTTAGCTGAACTGTCCGAGCCTATAAAGTGTGTGTACTAAATGTAGCCCGTTTCGTATGTCGTTTTTATATAATGTCGTTTTATATTAAATGTGTAACACCACTTGAATCACGGATGAAACGTTGTTTTGTGTATATGGTTGAAATGACAATAAAACACGCTTGAGTTGAGTTGAATGCCTCTGTCGGTCTGTCAAGCGGTAGGCGTGGCTTGGGAGTGGACTCAAAGCAACGAAGCAGGTGCATTCTGGGATTTGGTGTTTTTCATCCATATAAGACCAAAACACATTTTCTGGCTTTTCTCGGCCTAGAAGGCACAAATTTCAATTTTGTTTTCACATTTCTACTACATAAGTGACCCAATTTAAAGATATATTCAGCTGTCCAGCAGTGAAATATTCCTTTAAGTTTGACAGTACTCATCGCCTGAGAGGGCAACTTAAGAGAGTCTAATTTAGGCAGCCTATGCTTCATTTATCCATAATCACGTTTTCTTGCACTAAATCAAGCTTTTGACTTGATGTCTGATCTTATAATTTTAGAGCCTTTTTGCTTATAAATTGACTTAAACAAATAAATGATACATTTTCTGAAAATCGATTAATTGCCTGATCATTGCAGCTCTAAATGATTTGATGTCTTTATTCATGTGGTTTACAGTGTAAACCACATGGCTCAACAGCATATTTTAATTTAGTTGCAGCTGAATTGAATTATCCAGTGCTTATCTGCAACACAGCTTTCCCAGTCATGTGGAAAGGGAAAACATCAGATGCAATATCCTCATGAGGGTCACAAAGGTTTGATTTGGATATGATTGAATAAAATGTACATTTCCTGCAATTTATGTTTGAAAGAGAAAACGGAAGGGCAAGAAAATACGGGCAAATCACACAGGCAAAGCACACCAAGTTTGTAGGTGGATGATGTGGATGAATGTGCTGTAAGTGTTGGTCCCCCTGAAGAAGTTTGGTACAACTTCCCTTTATTGATCAGTTGATAAGTGAGTGCTGCTGAGCCAACAAATCAGGCTAAAAGCGTTGGCTGTAATGGAGCAAACTTGTTCACAGCTGCTCCACTCTGGAGCTCTCTGTCAATCCTACAGCCTCTTGGGACCATATGGGCAATTTAGGCATCACTGGACTTCACCAATGCACACATACAGACAGACATGAAGGTGACCACACATTTGCACATACACAAAAATGACATATGCACATTTTCTTCAGGGTAGCTGTCCAGATGTGTGGCTGCAGACTGTTCACTTGTGTCATCTGTCATAGTAAACAACACACGGCACATCAGAGGCAGGCGACCTGCTGGTCACCACGGTGCCAAACATGTCAAAACATCCAGCTGAGTCTAGAGATTCTAGAGCTGCCAATCAATGCCAGCACCTCATAGATTACAACCCCGGGGTTCTGAGAGTGCGGCGGTCAACACACAGGCACCAGATGCCCGCCTGAGTCATCACTCTCAACACAGCACCATGCTTATCTCCTTTATTCTCTATCTCTCATTCATTGCCTTCCCCACCTTATGCACTTCAGCTCAGGCTCTACTTGTATATTACATTTCACATACTCAGAGGAAATGGACACTCTTCCCATCAACTAGCAGGCCCTGGGCTGCACCCAGGCACTCAGATGTGCAGACCGATAGACCTGTGAGACAATGGGGCACTTAGAACCTGGAGGATGTGACCGGAAACCCTTTAACTGTCCTCTGATGAACTTCTACATATTACAAGGCAACATTTAAGATCTTATTGTATACTTGTCAGCAGTGATTCTCAAAAAAGACGACTTTTGAACCTGACTTTTTGCCTCCTATCTTGGCTTTCACTTATTTATCATTATATTTCACCCTGTTAGCCCTAGGCTGTTTAATGTGTAGTAGTTTGTGCTGCTTCTGATTAATAAATCCTGGCACTTGACTGTTATCTCTTTCTCCTGTCCTCCCTCTTTCCTTCCTCTTCATCTTGACTGCATCCCTTTGACAACATGCCCACACTTTATTTTTTACTGCGCCACCTCTTTTGCACTCTAACCCACTCTTACCCTCTCTGCACTGCGGTGTTTTTTAGGTTTTGGCTGGGTCCTCCCGTCCTGGGATCAGGACACACAGCTCTCTCCTCTGATGCAATGCCTTGCTCTGCCCCAAAGCTGCTGAGGCCAGCACACGCTTGACAGTGACACAGGAGCAAATACAAATATACTTAGAAAACCTCTCTTCTCTAGTGGTGACTTTGACAGTACTACTTAAGCAACTGAACTTTCAACCTTGAAAAATCCTCTATCAAGTTGATACATTTTTCCAGTGAATATTTGAATGAACAGCATAAGAGGGAGAGGGTAAGAGATAGGCTGATGGGGAGAAGAGGGATTATTAATGATTTAAGCAAGCAGCAAATGAAGGTTCAGCACAAATGCCAGATGAAGCTAAACCCTTGAGTGAGAATAGAGAAGATACTCTGAAGAGAAGGAGGGTGATTAGGGCACATGCTGCCTTTTAAATATACTTGAGAGCATATAAGCAATTTAGAAACATGAGCGCATATGCAGAAGCACAACCGTTGTCATCATTGTGTGTTAGATGTGAGTGTATCTGCATGCATTAACTTTTGGAGAGACACATTGCAGTCAGATAAGTGGACAGAGATTTCCTGTCCTCCTACTGACCTAGTTCATGCAGACACACATGTACACACACTGCTGTGATTCCAGGAGCACAGAAGAAAATAAGCAGTAGTCACAGTCAAGTGACATATAAACAAGCCATCAGGGTCGATCTCCTGCATCAGCACTGTCAACCAGACTATGTGGCCTATTTTTCATCAGTGTAAAGCATCAAAGCAGTCGCAGAACAACAGTCCTGAATAGATGACGCTGGCATTAATCCTGTTGTCTATGGAACAATGTGAAAGGGATTCAGACACTTTACCTGATGAGAGCTTATGAAACAGCCCTCAGTGATAGATAGATCTTAACCACCACTAGTGCCATTGACAGTCAAAATCAGGTCAACATGAGTAGAGCGATGTATTTCAAATGGCGAAGGTTGTGCATTCACGTCATAGCTGTTGCTTCCATCTCAACCGAGGTTTCAATCAATCCTGCAGCAGCTACTTTGCACTGAATCTTACTTTGTTATAAAAAAGGACGCATCGGCCTGAGAAGGCAGTCTCACCACAGACACTAGTTTTTTCCTCAGCTGCTGCAGCAACAGGCTCCTGGCAGTGTGCAACTGGAACCATGTTTGTGGTTATTGGGCCTGAAAACTCCAGACATTCCTCCAGAACCATTCAGAGAGTGACTTGCCAAGTTTCAGGCACCATCTGCCTTTACTTCTCTTAAGCTCTGGGGAACCGAATGTGTCAAGTACCAGCAATATGAGAATATGGAGACACTGTAATCATGATTGTCTTATTTCATTTTTGAAACCATCAAAATCAAAGAGGCAGAGAGCAAGATATTTTGACTTCTATTGTCTAGTGTGGATCAAGCTTTAAACGCAATGTGTCTTTCATTAGACTCTGCCTGCCTAGTAAATGCCCACAACTCCACATCCCAAGTTTGTAATACAGGTATTTGGTTTAAAATCTTTATTCTCAAGCCCAATTCCATATTTTTAAAAAAAGATGAAAAGCTTCCTTCATGTAAAAGCAAATAGATTGAATATCAAAGTACAATATTTAAGTGCTATAAATTCAGTAGTATTTAAATTCAAATTTAGGTCTTCAATTGCTTATAAGATTAAAATCTTTATGGCCGTTTTTTGTTTCCATACCTTAACAGCCATAACGCCTCTTGATGTCTACTCATTGACATGACAAATCGTAACCTTTAATTTTCCCATGTTGTGCTCAGAGTAAACATTATTGATCACTATTGAGTTGTGAGCCAGCACAAAATCAGTCCTTGTCAGCATGGCAAAAAATGAGAGCTGCTGACTCTCAAGTGTTCCCACCATGCTGTGTGTATCTAAAACTGTTTTGACTCACTCAGTTTGTGTCTACAACACAATGTCTGACAATTGGGTTGAATTTTGTATTTAACTCTCTTTAAGTAAAGGGTAATGTAGAGCGATAATGTAGGAATAATGGATATAATGGAGCAATAATAGAGGGATAATGTAATGAACCCCTTGAGGCGGATTCAAGAACCCTTCACTTCACATCGGCGTCCTGCTAGCATCACCTTGACAAGGTTCTAATTCACAATGATGACCGGCTCACTCTACATTATCCCGCTAATAACACGGCTGATTAGTTTAGAGACAAATATTGATTTAAAAAATTTGATTTTTTTTTTAAATGGCCCACCAGAGTCTATGATCTGTCTCGTTATACAGAAGTAGCAGACCACAGAATGCCGTGATTGACCAATAAGAATCACAGATGACTGAATGGCAGGGGTGGAGGAAGTTTAAATGATTTTACTTAGGTAAAAATAGCAATAGAGCAGTGTAAAAATACTCTGTTACAATTAAAAGTCTTCAAAAGTTTACTTAAGAAAAAGTACAAAAATAGCCATTTCAAAATAATCTATATTATTGGATTATAATTGTTGATGCATTAAAGACAGGGTTGGTAATTATTTCCAATATACACTTTTTTATATATTGTTTGAAATTGTCTTTGCACCCCGACAGCAATAAATAACTTATGGGCTCTGAAAAAGGAGCGAAAAAGGTCCGTCATCTGTACCTGCTCTAATCCTCTAAAAATGCCACACCAATCACTGCCTTGCGGTTCGCTTGGAAAGAACCAATGAAATTGCTGCTTGCCCCGCTGCGCGTACTCTACCCCTCCCGTGTACAAGCCTGAGCTCAATGCATGTTGTCACCGCATTGCTAACAGTAGTTATTATTATTAGGTGTTTGCTTACCGGTGAATGACACACAAAGTAAAATTGGGGCCCTTTCTCCGCTCTGCTCTTAAGCAGCAGTGCTTGTGCACGTCTCTGTGTGGGTCGGAGCCCCGAGGTCCCTAAATGCTATTTTCAAATCTTGCTAGCTTTTCAACATTACCAACCCTGCTTTTAATGTGTACATCACTTTAATGTTGCAGCTTGTGCTTGTTGCACCTTGGAGCTAACACTTCATAGCACTTACATGACCTTGTGTCTACACTCTGTTTTAGTGTGGAGTGTGTGTGTGTGTGTGTGTGTGTGTGTGTGTGTGTGTGTGTGTGTGTGTGTGTGTGTGTGTGTGTGTGTGTGTGTGTGTGTGTGTGTGTGTGTGTGTGTGTGATAATCATAGTGATCAACAATACCCTTTCAGCCTCTTTAGCAGCAGGCAGCCCCAGTGTGCGCACACACACACACACACACACACACACACACACACACACACACACACACACACACACACACACACTGGATACTGTTGATGATCATTATGATTATCTGGGCACACACACACACACATGCTCTAAAAGAAGGAAAGTGAGAGAGTGGCTCACACTTCTGTTTAGGGGTAAACAAGTCTGCCATTAGGTAAGCCTGAGGTGGCTGAAAGCAGAGCAAATTAAAACAGATTGTGATTCCGTATGGCAGCTGTGGCAGTGCCAGTCAGGAGGCCTGTAAGGAGAGCTGGAGACCGAGCTGTAGAGCCTGCTGGGCCATGGGGGTGTGGAGCCTCTCCTCCTGGCCCCAGTCTGCCCAAGAGCTAGTCCTCTCACCTCTGGGCTCTGGGCTCTTGTGTTTTTCACAGAGGCTGTATACAAGGTCACTTCTTTGAACTACACATAGCCAAAACTACCGTATATACCTAAACGAGCCAGATGTGAATTTAAGGTAGGATTTCTTTGAACTTCCTGAACTTAATTTCTGCAAATGTGGCATCACATACAATAATGTCTTTAGCATCCTACACATTTAGACATACTCAGGGGCGTAAATAGTGCAAGCAGTGCGGTTGCACTGAGGCCCGTGGGGTGGGGTTGGGGGAGACAGGGCAGGGCCCTCCAACAATGTGTTGGGCAGAGAGTGAGAGTATCTTGTGAGGGACTTAGATTGCCACCTTGGAAATATGCCTGTTTAAAACTCATGTTAAAAAAAATGTAATTCTGCTAATTCCACCAAGCTTCCATGCTACACTAAATAAGCCAGACAAAGTTATCCCTCATCTGGCAATAGAAACCCATGCTTTCCCTGCTCTGTTAGCTGAGAGCTCCACCGCCTAGGTCCTGCAGGTACAAATTAGTTTTGCACCACATGTATCGCAAGAAGTGTTGCAAAAGTCGAGGCACGCAGATTCCTCACTTTGTGATGCGAGAGAGCACATGCATCTGTGAAGTTGCAGGGACAGATTTGAGAGGTTGTAATCACTGAGTTGTGGTTGTGATGGAAAATGAATATGAGTAAATGTATTACAAGTTTGCAGCTGTCATTGTATTTATGTAAATATCAATCTACACGAGTGAATATTTTTTCTGTGAGGTCACATTCAGAACATGGCTGTGTAAATATTTTCTATGAGTGCAAATTTCAATTTACAAGTTCATATTTTTGTTCTGCAGCTTCTCACATCGGATTCTACAAGTGCTCACATTAGGTCTACAAGCTCTCACATTTTGCACCATATTTACCTTCATAGAATAGTGTGTTGGGCCCATCATAACTGCCTTACACCACTGGACATACTGTTCATGTGGGTCGTGTGTTGAAACCTCGAAAAGCTAAGTGTAGCTCTCATGCTGATCTGGCTCACTGTGTCTTGACCTGCGGATGTAAAGATGCCTTGGTACATTTATTCTCAGTCAGACTTGATGGGCTTTCCAGACACATATTCTCATTCTTTTCCATGGCTCTAACACCTCTCCCCACTCTTATCGCCATAGCAACGAAACCCAGAAGGGAGAGAGAGTGGGGAACAGCCGGACAAAAGATTAGCCATCAGCAAGACATGAAATGAACCTACACATGTGGGCACACACACACATGCCTGTCTGTGGCAAACACAAAAAGTGGAATAATTAGCAAAAGATTTGCATGACTATTTATACAGCATCTGTGTGCTTACAAGCTGGGTGGAGGGCATTCACTTATCCAGTGGAAGTTGGGTGCAGAGGCTACATTGGAACATATAACCAGCGGTCCCTGAAGTCTCTTGGGATCAGGCTCCAAGCTAAGGAAGACTCTTAAAGACCTGGCTGAAGAAGGAGAACAAGGAACCATCTGGCTCTGGCTCAGAAGAAAGGACAAGGTATGAGGAAAGCAAGGATCCAAGGGCTGGCTGCAGGGGGAGGAAGGATGACATCCCTCCTCCACCACCTTGAGATGTTCCAGGATTAAAGGAGCGAAACATCAGTGAAGGGTGGCTCCCTGCTGATGACCCTGCAGCCGGCACAATGGCACAGTCGAAGGTGCGTCAGGCAGAAATGCCCTGCAGGTGGACCCACCTATGCTCACATCCAGTAACACACCACTAAATGTTTTCATGCCGTATTTGTAAAACAATGCTGTGCAACAATGGATGCCTTTGAAAAGCTAATTCCAAATTCAGGAAAACCATCTGCACCTGTCAGCTTTTGTCCATTTCAGATCAAATCCTGCATTTGGAGCAAGAGCCCTCCATATGGCTAAGAGGGTGTCTCATGAATACCCCAAATCCATTTGTTATCCATTATAACTATGGTCGTCTTAGTTTGCTGCTTCGTTGAGTTAGGCAGTTGCACAAATAGAAAAAAGATGATTGGAAAGATTTTTAGAGGGGGGCATTTTGCCTTCATTAGATAGTGTACAGTGAAGATGGAACAAGAAACATAAGGAGAGAGAGACACAGACATTCTGTGTCAGCAGTTATTTGTAGTTTTTTGTTTTAAAAACTAGGCCACCAAGACTGATTTTAAACCTAAAGTATTAGCCAAAATAGATTAGCTGGTGGCTATCTCTGAACTAAGAGCTGTGTATCTGTGGTATAAATCAATGTTACCTACTGACAACTGACAATCAATGGCGTCTGCTGACAAAGAAGATCGATCGATCTTGGTTTGCTAAAAGAGACAAGGGGACCAAAGACTGCAGGGAGCCGTTGGAAATCTTTTTCTTTCTTTTTCACTGAATTCCCCAGAAAACCTACTTTTCCAGACAAACTACAAACTACTCTTATATAGCATAACGACTTACTCAAGGCGCTTTTACATAGTACAGGTAAACATTCACCATTCACACACCGAGGGCACAGCATCGGGAGCAATTCGGTTTTCAGTGTCTTGCCCTGACATGGGACTGCAGGGCCAGGGATTGAACCACCAATTTTGCACCATTTGGTAGACGAGTGCTCTACCACCTGAGGCACAGCTGCCCACAAGACACAGGTTTTCTGCTGGAATGAACATAGCCAAGAAGCTAGGTCAGCTATATTTTAGTCTTGATTTACCCAGAATTCATTTCTTGATTTAGTAATACTTAGGATACTAAAACAACTTGTACAACTTGTCTCTGGTTACAGAGACACGAACAAGAGGGTGGATTCAGGTCAGAAGTCAAAACAACAGTAATTCTCAATATTGTAGTTACAGTGGAACCAAAGGTTTCAGGGCTGCCTTTAACATACTGGTTGCATACTGGTTCGTCTGACATCCACTGTTTTAACTGTAAATTTGATTAAGAACAAGGTAACCTCTACCAGACATAACAGGTAGTTGTTCTCAAGGTCAGTAAATATAGAATCAGCATCCTCAGCTCCTCTGAATTGTAGTCAAAGCTCAAGCTCACTTCTTCAACACAACTCTGCACAACTCAAAGGTACAGCACAGTTAGAATTTGACAGAACATTCAAGATATTGAGTACAAAAAGACTAATAATAGTTTTAATAGATTAAGTAAAAATGTCATTGACACCCCTAAAGACTGCAGACATGAAAAGAGCCATATGATCTGAAAGTGAGGGGGTAGAATCCGAGGGGGAAGTGACTCCTCTCCCCCTCTGCGCTGTAGGAGAATTCTTTCTAAACAAGGTATGGAATGCACTCCTGTGTTTCATAATTTGTTCCCTCATTCTTCTCCTCAGCACATTTACAAACAGAGCCTAGAGGAAGAGAAAAAAGAGAGGGGAAGAAAGTGGGAGATAGAGGGGAGAGGGGCATTGAAGCCCTGGAAATATGTCAGGGCAAGGCCGTTTAGTAGAGCAAAAAGGAAAGGAGAATGAACTGTGAAAAAAGGAGAATGGTGAAATGAAAAGGGAAGAAAACATAATTAATAACCGTCTGACTGGCTGTATGCCGACCAGTCTGAGACAGAGAGATAGAGAAAGAGAGAGAGAGGGAGAGATGGGAGAAACAAAGGGAAGAGGAGCCCCAGGAATGATCTTAATGCTTCACTTGGTGTTCACATTCCAAATCAGTAAATTATGCAACATTCAGGCCAAAAAATTTAGAATGTGTAATTTCTTCATCCAGCTGGGAGACTGGGAGCACTGGTTTGCTATACAAGTCTCCATATCCTTTCTCTCTCGCGCTCTCTCTGTCCTTTTCTCTGCTGAATGTGCAAGAGAGAAACATTATGGAGGAGGTCAGTAGCACAGCAGAGAGGAGACAGGGGGTTGGGTGGGAGGGCAAGAGGAGATGACGAGGTGTAGGGTGGGCTGGGTTGCAAAGTTTAAAAATATCTCAGACTGCCGAACACAAGGCTGGGCCACAGCAGTCCAGCAGCATACCTTCAATTTCAGCTATTTTTGTTGCTTTTTCCATAATGTCTGAAGTCTGCCTTATAAGCTGATGACAAATACACGCCAGTTCTGTCACGGCAATTTTCCTCTCACGTTTGCCAACAGGGCTGCTTTCTGTCAAAAGCACTTAAATTGTTATCAAAATTATTTCTATGTCTCGGGGAAACTGGGGATCAAATTCCTGCATCTGAAAACAACCACACAGCTAAAGTGCCCTTGAGCAAAACACTGAACCCCACCACCTCCAGGGGCTGTAATACATCACACACTCTGACTGGTCTGAGAAGGAGGGTGAGGGGACAAAAATAATAAAACCTACATTGATCAAGTATTTTATTTTAAATTGCCTGGAAACTGCAGCAAATTAGCTGTGTGTTGAAGCTGAACATTGACATGTAGCTGTACAAGTACAAGGGGTGGACAAAATAACAGGAACACTTTACTATTATTTGCAATTTAATATAAAACAACTAGTAATTTGACAGAACTTATCACAAAGTATTTTCATGATCACTTTGCTTTTCTTGCTGCTTTACTTTGTCTTATGTGAAAGCTATTTTGTGATAGAGAAATTGTGATGAGCACTTTTCAGTATTTTCTGACATTTTAGACTAAACAATCAAAGTAATTCATTAAGTAAGTAATTAGCAGATTAACCAATAATGAAAATAGTTGTTTTTTCTAGCCTCGATTTAACATTACAACTTCACAACGTAATGTTCTTTGAATTATTTGTATATTTAAATATACATTATGTGTGCGTGTGTGTGTGTGTGTGTGTGTGTGTGTGTGTGTGTGTGTGTGTGTGTGCGTGCATGTGTGTGTGTGTGTGTGTGTGTGTGTGAGTGTGTCATTGCTGGGGGGGATCCTTGTCCTAACTCATTGCATGCATAAGTCAACACACCAGCCCCCAACATTCACAAATAAACACACTCAGGCATGCACAGGAAACACATGCACAATGCACGTACAAAGCAGCACATAGCCTTTTCCTTTTTTACAGGGACATAAAATGAAGAGAAAGAGAAAGAAAGAAAGAAAGAAAGAAAGAAGGTGATACGAGTAATAAGATGGAGATTTCTGGAGGGAAAGATGTACACTTTGTATATAAAAAGGCATAGAAAATGTGTCTAACCTTATATGTTTTGAAAATGTATTGTTGTAACGCTTTCCAATCTCTTTCAGGAAATCTGTTTAAAGTCCACTGTCTAATTCAATTATATATTTGTTCCTATAAGCTGCTTAAAAAATACATTTAAAATATATTTTCTTTGAAACATTGAGGTTACATGCTTTTTTAGGACACATTTCAGACATAGAATACAGTGTTTATTCTAACATGGCCTAAAATGCATTTTCAAAGGGATTCTGAAGAGCTCATTTCCATATATGCTGATAATCTGCCTTGTATAAGTATGATTTTACCTAAATCCCATCCATATCTTTCTTTTGTTTCCTCTTTCTCTCTGTCTGTCTGTGTCAGATTTATCTCAGGGTGCATCCCAAATACCATGAGGTGTGTGGGAGGGTTTAACATTACCATTTATGTAAAAGGAAAACATCGTCAGCGTCATTGGGAGTCTGTTCACACTTTTTATATAAATTCCTTCTTTTGTTTGAATGTTGCTATTTGATCCTCAAAAAGGAACACACAATTATTCAATGCCTTGCTGCATGCGTTATTATCAGGATATTCTAGATCTTAGGAGCAACACTTGCTTTATACTCACACATTAGTAACATTTTAGTAACATTTCCCAAAACACAACCCTCCTACCAGACCTGATTATGTGAATCCACAGGTTGTGTTTCCTCCCTATTGCCTGTGGAGGCAATTGACTGAGGACAATATCAAACAATGGCACACCATGTATTTTTAAATGGTTTGTCAACTGTATTTGCTGGGTAGCAGCCCTTAATGGCAGCCAATCTCCTAATGTGCCGTGCAGAGCAGCGCAAACATCAGAGCTAAAATGATACATGCTTTTCTCTTTCATTATACCCATCTCTTCACCTGTCCATCATTCTGAGCTTCTCTATCATTTTGAGTACTGCTGAGATTAATAATCCCACCCCTCCCCTTCCCCTTGCACTCATATTTATATAGTCATATTTCTTCAAACTCTATTTTCATGTCATCAGTCCTGTAATAAACCTGCAACATGCACATTGCACAACAACAAACCCCTACACACAAGCACACATTTCAAGCTCAGCTAAGGACTCTCTTCTGCCTGTTTCATTACACATTGATTACGAAGTGAAAAAGAATGTGTGGTAGGATATCCTTACAGTATGAGGCCACAGAAAGCCATTGATTTGCCTATTTTTCTGACGCAATGCAGTCCCTTTTCTGCATAAAAGTGAATTGGCTGGATGCAGGACTGATGGTCATCTTGTGCAAATAATTTAATCCCAGTGACATACGCTGAAATGATTTACAATTTTAGTAATTTATTCGCTGATCGCTTCATGTTAGTGTGTTGCTCTGAGTGTGCGTGTGAATGTAGGCGTATGCCAGATACACATATGGTGTGGCATAATGGCATACAGCACTGTGTCATCATCCAGCGTAAAAGTAAGGGTTATTATGCCTAAGTAGGGAATGAATCATGCAGTACACTATCATTTCCTCTTGTGTCAGTGGAGTCGCTTTTTTAGAATCAATGAACGGTGCAGATGCATGTAAACAGTTTTACAATAGAGTAATAAAGTCTGTCACTGAGATGAAAATAACTAGAAAGAGGAATATCTTTGTTTGTTTCTGATGTCACATTAAACATCTGGCATCTCACACCAAGCCATTATTAAGTATTTTGACCCTGATTATCTTAGCTTGGAGAAAGCAGTCCAAACAAAAAACTCAGACACAGACATTTGATACTGTGACATGCTTGACCTGCAAAAACATTGTCTTGGGACTGCAAGAAGTGCTGAGGACCTTGGCTACTGAGGTCAGACCTGCATTGTTTAGTGTTTTTCCTGTAAACACCACAACAGAAACAACGGGGTCCTGGATGTCACTTTACTTCCTGACGCAGAAAGACACTGTGAGTTTGAAAAGTCAAATGTATCAGATAAAAAGTCGGAAAAGAGACAGAGTTCTAAAGAGATCAGACAATAAAGAAGAGAAAGAAGAAGTGCTATAAAAAAAAAAGTCCAACACAGTCAACCCTTTTCCCTCTGACAATGTGTTAATTATAGAAACTGCTGTACAGTATTGGAGAGGACTGTATGTGAGCACCTAGTGGTACCAAACCAGTATTAGCAACATAGAAATGTACTTTACATGCTCTATAAGGAGGTTTTATAGAGCACACAACTTCACATTAACGTTACTTCACGTTACTCTGTAAGAGACTACTCTAGTTTTATAATGTGGTTTCTCCAGTGGGGGTAGAGCGCCTGACATTTCTCCTGCTCAGATTGTAAAATCAGATCAAGAGGTTTTCTGCTTCTAACTGTAAAATATAAAACATCTCATCATGTCATGTTGGACCACAAACAGCCTCCTGATACATGGCTGTTCAAACAAACCCAAGGCTATTGGATTGTTGGCATAATGCTCTTACTGTATGTTTATTGGGATTTCTTTTCATAGCCTGAAATGTTTCATTTTTCCAATCCCCCACATGTTTATACACAGTGGCGACTGGTCATTAGGGGCAGGTGGGGGTCAACAGAAAGAAATTCAAACAAATGTTATGTTATTTTTAATTGATTCAAGATTATTATCATCTATAATTTGTTATCTTCTATGAATATAACATCTTCCTAAACTGCATATAATTTGTGGTAGGATTTTATTTCATATCCGCCCCTGCCTTGTTGCTTCAGACTGCGTTCTCCCGTGTTCACGGTAGGCTAGCCTGAATGTGTGAGAGTGGAGCTAGCCCCTCTCACACAATGCAATGTGCATTGTATGTGGGAAATTATTAATAAGCATGCTCAGCATAGTGTGTTTAATGTAGATTACACGGATTTGATGCCCAGTGTAGCACCACGACAGCGTCATTTCATATTTCAGATATGATTGGCTAACCTCTGTCATTAAAAGTGTTTTGTGAAGCCATGCGGTTTGTTGACATGTTAACAGAGTGAGATACGGACTATTGTAGTTTTACTGATATGTAGCCCATCTTTTGAAATTGTTGGTGCCCCACCAATTTTATACATATAAAAAACCCACTCTTTATACATCATTATATAAGCGTGTGTGTATTCCCTATGATAACATGGTAGAGGTGCAATGGGTAGCTGCAGGCTATGGAAAGGGAGACTATCCATTACATAAGAGATTAAACTGAAGGAATCTGAGGTATGTATCCAACAACACTGGCCAATAATATGAAAGCCTACTTCATGAGGCCCTCCTTATGCAGAGCCTCAGTGGGTATAGGTCCACTGTTTATCCCTTTGATGTAGGCTAAAAATGTAACAAACACAGCGTGGCACCGCAGCATAAACTCATATAGTGCAATTAGTAACTGTCGGAGCCCCAGTGACAAGAGGTCGTGTCTGTGACAAGACAGCGACAGGGACAGAGAGAAAAGATAGAGAGATTTCAGATTTCAGATTCTCTCAGCCAAATGTTACAGTGAGTCCTGAGTTTTATATAAACTCTAAAAAAGCAGCACCAGCCTTGTTGTTATTACATATCATGTCACCCGCTGCTTTTACTCAACCACACTATTCTAATGGGCCGCTGCTATTGCTGCTGTTCTTCATTACAACAAACAGGAGAGTTGGAGAGAGAGAGAGAGAGAGAGATTACTGCTGTTT
The DNA here is from genome assembly GCF_010015445.1 of Perca fluviatilis. Taxonomy (NCBI): domain Eukaryota; kingdom Metazoa; phylum Chordata; class Actinopteri; order Perciformes; family Percidae; genus Perca; species Perca fluviatilis. The sequence goes on along the minus strand of NC_053116.1, from coordinate 21,438,736 downwards.
TGTTCAGCTCTCACTGGGGCGACTGATAGAATGATGTTTCAGCTCAGTCCCCCTGTGTGTTTCATCCATCCACGTGCTGCACATACCTGCCTGGTACACACTCATGATGCGGACAGTGTGTGTGTGTCTCTCTCTCTCTCTCTCTCTCTCTCTCTCTCTCTCTCTCTCTCTTTCCTCCTCTATTTTTAATGGAAGAATGTGTGATACATGTCCTATTTCCTCTTCCTCACTGTGTAGTCATCTGTAGCAAGGAGTTTTTTTTCCGCCTGCTCTGATATGTATGTGACACACATCTGTTGCTTTAGCTGGAGGCAGAGAGAGCAGGCGAGAGGATTGAAGCTTTCATTTAAACGATTAGCATACGCTCGCAGGAATGGAGGGAGAGATAAGGGAGAGGTGGGTGGACATATAAGAAAATGTGGAGGAGAAGAAGAGGCATTAAATTGAGTGAATGTAGAGGTATTAAATGAATGGAGAGGAGTTATTTCTTCAGTTCAGTCAACAAAAACACACATACTACTCCTAACTAACCTCAAGGCAAAGAAACTTAGACTGATAATGACAAACTCGATGGAAATAAACATGTGTGTGTGTGTGTGTGTGTGTGTGTGTGTGTGTGTGTGTGTGTGTGTGTGTGTGTGTGTGTGTGTGTGTGTGTGTGTGTGTGTGTGTGTGTGTGTGTGTGACACTGACCTCTGACTCGGGCATAGCAACAGCCACACTTGGCCAGGACTTTACGGAACAAGTGTTGGCAGCCACAGCCTCGGTGGTGGCGATGGTGATGGTGGCCCCCTTTCATGCTGTTGAACCATGAGCAGAGGTGGGCATGGCCCAGCACTCTCTCTTTCTCCCCTCCTTCTCTCTGTCTCTCTTAGTCTCTCTCTCTCACCCTCACACAAGTAGAGGTTGTGGTTTACTCCTCAGAATGTAAAAAAAGGTGTCAGTTGATCCTGCTCCTCAGTTGACTGCAAACAGACTTAAAGCCTACATCCAGACCGAGAAGAAGAGACAGAGTCCAAAAAAGCAGCAACCAAGAAGAAATCCACGCTCGCAGCGTTTTTCAAATGATAATAAACAGCCAAGGAAACATTCCAGCAAGCTTATCCTTACAGTGAATGTGCTCCCCTTCCCTCTGTCTCTCTTTTACCCTTTGTTTTCTTTTTGGTGCTGAGCTCTCGCCTCTGTGAACTGCCTGGTCAAATGACAGTCTAGGAGACTGCCTCAGAGAGAGAGAGAGAGAGAGAGAGAGAGAGAGAGAGAGAGAGAGAGATTGCGAGAGAGAAAGAGAGAGAGTAAGGGGAGGGGTGAGAAGGGTGGAGTCTGCAGCTCTAGTTGCTGGTTATTCCAGGATAAGGTTCCCACTCCCATAATTTTCCTTCTTCCTGTCTTCTGTTTCTCTCCCCTCAGCAGTTTTTTTCTCTGCTCCCTTCTGCTTCCTTGCTCGTCTGCTGTCCCCAACTGTACAACTCCGAGACCAGACAAAATGCCACGCTCTCTAGTGGAAATCTACCTCTCCTAGAAATAGTAACACCAAGGTCTGTAATGATACATCATGCTATTTACAGAGGAGAGGCCATGTTGGGTTGAAGGTGTCATGTGTTTCCCAGTAATGCAATGGCAGTGTCATCACCAGCATCTGTATGTCTGTTGAACTGACAGTTTGAAATTGTGGGCTTTTCTGAGTGGGATAGCTCCAATATTGACTTCTGTGTTTATTTATGATCATGTGGCTAGCATAGCTAGCGTTTTTTTCTCTCTCCTACTGTCTCCATGGGGCGAGTAGGCAGTCTCGAATTTCACAATGCTGGCATGTCGGCATTCTAAGTGTGAGTGTGCGTGCATGCGTGCGTGCATGCGTGCGTGCATGCGTGCGTGCATGCGTGCGTGCGTGTGTGTGTGTGTGCATTACAGTACATAGTGGGCATACTAACCAAAGAAACCTATAGAGTGAAGAAATCACAGGTTTACTGGAGAGATGAGAGCGATATTGATCCTCTGAATGAGGAGAAGTGGGCGATAGAATAAAATCTTCAATCGTGGCATGTAATTTCATATTGCAAAATCAATATGTATCATGATATTATCATTTATGGAATCACATCATTTATATCATCATACTCCACTCTGCATCAGCCAATCTGCTTGCTACTCCCTCACGGCGAGGGACACCTAATCACTCAATGAAATCCCGACTGTGTGCTGTCCTGGCTCCTAAATGGTGCAACAGCTCCCTATTGACATCAGGACAGCTGAAAGTCTACACATCTTCCTCCGCAGGCTAAAAACACATCTCTTATGACTGCACTTTAGCTAAGAAGATGATGCTACCAAAAAACAAAAAAAAAACATTTACACTTTCATGTTGCACTTGTGGCTCTTTGTAGTTTGGCTTATTTAAAGCTATAATGTACTTGTACTCGATTCTTGCCGTTTGGAGTTTGTACACTTATTGGAAATCGCTTTGGATAAAAGTGACAGCTAAATGAAATTTAATGTCATATAATGTAATAATATATCATCAACTATACTCTCATCAAATACAGCAAATAGACATATGTTTTTAAGTAGTTTCACTCATCAATGTGTTTACCGGACATCCACTGCAGGATTCTTTTACTTTTACTCTTTATACAGAAAATAATCTGTGCATGTGTGACACAGCACAAGCTCAGACATTGCATACATGGACATTGGTGACATAAGTGTGCATATATTTTTGAGGGGTTATGTGTCTCAAGGTGAAAACACAGCACTGTATTAAGTGCACACACACACACACACACACACACACACACACACACACACACAAAACCTTCTTCATAAAGCTTAATCATGGTCATGATTATGTTGAAACTAACAGCTGCTGACGTTGTTTAATTGCTAACATCGCAATACACCCTAAGTGTGCCATATTTAGATGTGGGCTTATACTCAATCAACACTACATTATGACTCATCAGCCTTACAGATGAAATCAGTCTGTTGACATGCCAAGATAGTATCCAAGGAAACAAGACGTAACCGACAGAGGAAGGAAAACGAAAAAGGTTGGTGATGATGCTATTATGAAATCTGCATGTTCTGAGACCCAACCAATTATTTTCTGACCAACAAACGGCATTTCTTTCTGCCTGAAGCCGCTTAGCTTATGACTCAGTATGTAATCTAATCTCACTTTTGCAGCACTCATGACGCAATGATGCTCCTTTTCACACAAGCTACAATCCGACTGCATGGAAATCACCACCTGGTTACTGCAACAAAAACAAGCACCCACTCAGACTCCTCTTTGGGGGCATCGACAGAAACAAGACAAGGCTGGAGTATCGGCTGTCAGAACCAACAGGCAAGCATACACACAAGCATGCACATCCCTGAGGTGTACTGTCAAGTGCTTCAATGGTCAGCAGGGCTGTCTCTCCAGCATCCATCTCTCTACTGTGACAGGGTGGTGGCAGATTGCCATCAGGATGTTTCTGTCATCTACAGGAGACAGTGAGAGCAAACAGAGAAGCCTGGATGCCTCACCCATTTGCCACACAAGTAGAGTACACACACAAAACATTTGACTTTACTCTCTCACTTACAAACACACAGATGACAGATGTAAAAGAAGAATAGGAGAGAAACCCCATAGTGACAGATATATTATCTATTGTCAGGTTCAGACTGCAGCTGGGTTTCCACATCCAACACTTACACTCTGCACAGATACAGATAGATCGCAATCCTCCCCCCCTCCTCTTTCCGGCCTCCATCCATCTCTCCCTTTCTTTGCTTATAATGGATGCTTAAAGCGACTGTGATTGAAGGGGCAATTCACCAGAAGAATATAGAACAGTGCTGCTGAATGTCTTCACTTGTCTGATGCTGATATTGCTGCCAAACACTGTCTGTATAGGGGCACAATTCAAAGGGGGTTGAGAAAAAATGGATTTGACAGAAGAACAGAGAGTTTGAAAGAAACAAGATATAATGCAGACACCAAGACAAGAATCCAAGGGCAAGGCATTACAAATTGAGCAAGCCTGCGCTGTTCTACACAAACAGTGACTACACAGCAGAGAGATAATAAAGAATACATTGCATTAGAGATGCATTCAAAATTCATGAGGTGAATGCAGGTTAATCTTTTCATGTGCTCCTAACGGAAAGGATGCCAGAGTGTGTTTCTACAAGGCACCCAGTAGGGGGCATTTGGACTTGTTGCATAAGGTTGATTGGTTGGTTTATTCACTTGGCAGTGCTGCTTCAAAGCTGCTTTTGTTTTTGTTCTACTTTCATTTATCAATATTTTTCTGCAATAACAACATCACTAACGTTTGGAATATAAAATATTTCACATTATATCGAATTACTATAAAACACACAGAATGGCCTATACTGACATTTTTGTGACTGATAATCTTATTTCTGTGTATTACCCATGATGTTCAACACCTACAGTATCACTTTCTCGGTATGGAATGAAACCTTTGAATAAGAGAACACCAAAATTGGCCCAGGAGACATATACGAAGCCCTGAATGCTGAAATATGGAAACAAATTTCCTCCCCTGGCTTAAAGGGGGAGCAAGGGATGTGAGGTAAGTTGTGCATTAACACCCATTCATCGCTCTCCTTTTATCTCTCTCCTTTACTCCCTCACTCCTTCCCTCTCTCTCTCTCTCTCTCTCTCTCTCTCTCTCTCTTTCTCTTTCCATCTCCCACACGAGACACAAGAGACAAAGATGATTCCTCTGCACATGTACACTTGTGCAGACGTGAAGAAAGAGACCTTACAGTGATAGAGGATGAATAAAATCCATACATGTACATTCACACCGGACTGGATTTAAAGGCTTGTCTAAAGATAAGCATGCTAGTAGATGGATGTGTGTGTTTTTTTCTGAGCCAAGCCAGCCAAACAAGAAGAATATATCGTCTTTCCACTCTGTGTGGGAGACAGTTAGTCACATTTAGGAGGCATGCTCAGAGAGGAATCTCGAGTATGATTTATGAATGTAAATCAGCTCATGTAAATACAATTTCCAAATGTTCTTCTGTAGTGACATTCCTGGAACACAGATATTGCAAACACAATACACCCTGCTGGAGTAAAATCATTCATAATGTACAGTATTAATGCACAAGCTCTTAAACTGCAGATGAACAGGAAAATGCACAGAATTCACATGACATACAGTAAGCATGCATACTAATAGCTACAGTATGTCTCAGCTCAGCAGATATGCAGTTGCTTATTCGCAGTGTGTTCCCCAACCCCCCACTGACATTAGCCTCTCCTCAACCCATCAGCCAGCTGAAATCCTGCCAAAATACGCTCACTTAGATTTTCCTTCTTCCCTCTCCCTCGCTGTTTCTCCCTTAGTTCCTCTTTCTTTTTCTTCCTCTCATCATCTCTCAGCTGAGCACCAATTAAGGCAAACTGGCATTCTGGAAAAGCTAGTGTGAGGGGGAGATTTTTGGCTGTTGGCTGAGGTCCCATCATAAAGCACAAGTCACAGAGTCCCTGTCCTGTTCTTTTCTCTGCTGCTGTTCTGCAGAAAGGTGGTGTTTTTGTCCAATTAGACTAAATTATACTGCTGGCATTCACCAGGGAGACAGACAGGTGGGTTGCTCTGTTTTTGTGTACTTCACCAGTAGTACCACTCAGTACCTCCCACTATACCTTATCATGCAGTGCAGCTCTTGGGCAGCAGGAGCTCTGCATTACACAGAGGGGAGGTACACCACCCATGGAGACTTGTTTCTCAAAACATCCACGATACTCACATACCACCCACAATTACGAGCATACACTCCACACTCACAGCCACACTCATACTCCTTACCAATCTTTTTCCATCCACCTTCCCTTTTTTTCCAGCAAAACAGGTTATAGTTCTCAAACCGGAGCTTGTCAGAGTTTTCCTCCTTTACCTGACCCACAGCCTCCCTCCTTCTCTTTAACTCTCTGGAACCAGTATGTGAACCTTGCTCTAGATGCAGCAATGCTCGCACTGAGACTCTGGGACTGCTGCTGACTGTGTTAAAGGCTTAGCCCTGAGCTAAAATGCCACCCAAAGGAGAAAATGTTAATTAAACAAAAACGAACCCAGGGACAACACATGGTGAGACAATGCTGCTTTATCGTTGGTCAATAATTACTGAGACCAGAGGTTTTACTGTCAAGGGAAAGGCAGATTTAGTCGGAAAAAAGAGATTTAGAGATAGTATTTCTAATACATTAGATTCCATCTGAATCAGGCTGGATAAAATAAAAAATCAGTATTCCTGATTTTTGTTGTATGTGCCTGAGACTGTGTTTATAGTTATCAAGCTGCCTCCTTCCTTCCAGGACAGTCTGTGGTCTAAATGCCAGCTGTACATGTGCTGCAGATCAGTGACATGTGAGGTGTCCTGCCAGACCTATGCCTCCCAGCTAGCCCTGCCTGACCCACTTCACTGAAAAACAACATGAACTTCAACTACAATGAACATGAATTTCAATTTAACTAGTATACACAAATTCAATTTATTTATTTTTTTAACCTAATTACTCATGTAAAAAGAATATGGCAGTTTGACACTGCCACAAAAGGTTTTACTAATAATCGACCTGTGGTGCTCAATCCTTTAGAGCACCATCAATGTGAAAGTGGTTGCTTGTAGCGATGAACCTGCAGAGATTTATCTGAATCTGCAGTTCCCCTCAGCTTATATCGAGTTTAGCTCATTGTTTATCTGTCCAGTCTCATAGCGCCATTTTAGGGCACAGCAGGCAGTTGTTTTCAGCAAAAAGCTAAAAAAAAAATATTCCCTCAGGAGTTGGTATAGGGACCATGAACAGAGCTAAAAGAGATTAAATATTGGATTTAAATCAGCCAGTTGGCCACAAACATGATTCCAAATGAATGATAATGTTGCTCTGTAACTGCTGGATGTGTAAATAAGCAATTGTTCACTTCAACTTACAGTAAAAGGTGATGATGTGTGTCAGGTATGTCAGAGTTGTGATCACGGCTTGTTTCCCCTGCCAAATGGCCAAAAGGTCACTTGTTGCAGGCTCTACAGCAAGCTTAGAAACTTTGCCAACATTGCCAATTCAAGGCAAATAAAATCCATGTGCTAAGAAGTGAACATATACGTGAGGTTAATGGTCATTATTTCACAAGAAGACTTTTCAGAAAGGGTAGGATCTATATAGGTCAAAGGTGTAGATAACAGATTCAGGACCGTTCTTTGCCCAATGTTTCCAACAACATCAGGGGAGCATTGCAAAAGAGATATGGATTATCAAACTATCTTAACATCACACAGGAGCACAGACAGTACTTGGAAGAGCTTTTCAAATATGTACGACAACATGGATCATTTCTTTTTTCTTTTTTTTATTTAACACACAAAAACTAAACATACAAGACATACAAGACATCCTCCAAAACACAACCACACCAAACAATAAAGACAAAAAAATAATAATAATAATAATCCTACACTACCACAGTCTGTGGATTGTACATTATTCAATGTGAATTCATCATTTTATAGTCTTTATATAATTCAGTACTAAGGACCATTTGGATAAGAAATCTTGCAGTCTTGAATGCCGTTTACTTGTAATTTGTTCAATGGGCAACAAGTCTATTATGTGCTCCAGCCATCGATCCAAAGTTGGGCCTGACTGGGAAATCCATGTAGGACCCAGTCAGGGTCCTACATGATTCAAAAGTACAGTTACACATATCTTGAATTGCTTTATGAATCTTCTTCCAAAAGGAATAAACAGCTTTACAATACCAAAATAAATGCATGAATGTTCCTAATTCAGTTCCACATTTCCTACACATAGAAGAATTTATATGATCGAACTTATTAAGCTTCACTGGAGTTATATAGTATTTATGCAGGAATTTATAATTAGTTTCCTTGACTTTAATGTTTATAGTTAAAGGTGAGGTCAATTCCATACACAGAGTTAGCCATTCTTTTTCACTAAACTTCTTTTTAAGCTCTAATTCCCAATTTGTTCTCAAAGAAGAAAAAGAGTTCTGGGAACTTTCAGACAAAATTCTATACAAGTGAGATATCTTACACTTAAGCGAAGTAGCAGAAATAATAAATTGTTCCAGCTCAGTGGGATAGAATCTAAGTTGTCCCTTTTTATACAGATTTATATAGATACGATGATGTGACAAACCTGCAAATATTGAAAAAAATCTGTTCTAGGAATTTGATATTCTGCACAAATAGCAGTAAAGGATTTAACGGATTCAGAGTCTTCATCAAACATATCTAAAAAAGTTTTCAAACCATGAAGTGACCAATTTCGAAAGTCAGTTCGAGAGAGAGCTAGAAATTCGGGGTTAAATGCAATAGGAGAGTTTTTGCTTATATGATCTTCTGTGCTCAGATACCTATTACAGTCCTGCGAAGCTTTCAATGTGTCTTGCAAAGCGGGGAACCCCTCTACATTCATCAGGGACTGCAGTTTGTTAACATAAAGTGTTGTTGTGATCTCCAATGGATAGCATATTAGTGATTCCAGTGCTACCCAAAGAGAACTAGTTCCCAACTTCCAACTTATAATATTTTTAACTTGGCAAGCCCACTAGTACCATAAAAAAATTGGAAATCCTTAAACATGATTTTGTTAAAGTGGACAGCTTAATCCTTGGGGTCCTCTTGTTCCATATACATTTTGCTAAACATCTATTAATTAACCTTAAAAAAGAAAAGGGGATATAACATGGCAACATATTAAAAGCATAAATAAACTTAGGGAGTATACTAATTTTAATTACATTAATTTTCCCAATAAGAGACAGTGGGAGAGCAGACCAAGTCTGAAGTTTCTTTTTGCATTCCTCCAGCAAAGGGTTATAGTTTCCCTTAAATAGTTTGTCCAAAGCGGGTGTCACTTGTACTCCAAGATATTTAAAACCATATACTGACCAAGAGACGGGGCATTCCTTCTTAACATTTTCCTCATTTGGAATGTTAAGAGGGCAAGCAATTGATTTTTGTAAGTTAACCTTATACCCTGAAGTCGTAGAAAATGTTTGAATATCTGCCAAAACATGGCGCAAAGTTGACATAGGTTCAGTAACAAATAATAAAGTATCATCGGCATAGAGAGAAATTTTGTGATTTTGTTGTGTGCCTGTGGTCACTCCCTTTATCATAGGATTAATTCTGATCATCTCAGCAAACGGTTCTAAAGCAATAACAAATAATAATGGGGAGAGAGGGCAGCCTTGCCTGGTACCTCTTTCTAAGTGCACTGGGGGAGATTCCACATTATTAGTACAGACAGTTGCATTTGGAGTGTCATATAATGCTTTAATCCATTCAATGAAATTGTAGCCTAATTTAAATGTATCTAGTACTAAAAAAGAAAATCCCATACTAAGTGGTCAAACGCCTTCTCAGCATCGAGAGATATTAATAATGAAGGTAGTTTTTAGGTAGAAGTTTTTTCCTAGTTCAAATAATGTATGATGTTAAACAGTCGTCTAGTATAATCAGATGAGTGACAGCCTTTAATGAATCCAGTTTGATCTAAATTTATAAATTTTGGGAAAATTAATTCTAATCTCTTCGATAACAGTTTTGTAATAATTTTATAGTCACAATTAAGCAAACTTATAGGCCTATATGAGGCACAACTTTGAGGGTCTTTACCTTCTTTCAATATGACAGAGATTCTAGCTGTTTTCATAGAAACAGGAATAATGTTATGGCTAGAGAAGTAGTTATCATTAACATAAAAACTAATTTAAGTTGTGGCCAGAAAGTTTTATAAAATTCTCCAGAAAAACCATCCGGCCTGTAGATTTATTTGCTGGTAATGATTTAATTACAGAAAACACCTCTTCCAGGGATTGAAATATTTCTGAGTTATATAAACCACTATAAAAATCAAAAAAATGTTTATTAATTTCTAATGGCTCGTATGTTACTTCATTTTCAGTTTTAATGGCCATTATAGTTCTCTTAACTTGTTCCTTTTTCAAATAATGTGCCAATAGTTTACATGGTCTATTCCCAAATTCATGCATTTTTTGTTTCAAATACATACTTTTTTGTTTAATATAGTTTGAGTGGTCTGAGTTGAAATTTGCTCTGGCTATAACTAATTTGTTCCAATTTTCTTCAGATTGGTCTTGCTTATGTAACGCTTCTCTAAATAATAATTCTTCCTTTAAACCATCAGTAATTAATTTTATTTATTTATTTTTATAAGAGGAGTAGGATATAATGTGTCCTCTCAAAGTAGCTTTTGCTGCATCCTAAAGTATAGATGGGGCTATTTCAGATGATAAATTATAAATATTAAAGTCTTCAATCCACGCTCTCATTTTCTTACAGAATATCTCATCTTCTAATAACAGATTATTAAATCTCCACATTTTAGTTGTATAAGATTCATTTAGAGTGATTTGCAAGGAGACCATTGCATGGTCCGATATAGAAATTTCATGTATTTCACAGGATGAAACAAGCTTCATACATTTTTTAGGAAGAAAAAAATAATCGAAACAAGAGTAAGAGTTATGTCTATTGGAGAAGAAAGTATAATCCCTTTTTGTAGGGTTACTTTCTCTCCAAGCATCTATTTATCGCAACATTTTTGCTGATTTAGGGTTAGAACCTCCAGAGTGTGAAGATTTATCCAAATATGAAAGAATTAAATTGTAATCTCCTCGCATCAAACCAAATGTTGTGCATTGTGTATTCAAAAGAGAGACCATATCAGAGATGAATGTAGGTGTATCTATATTAGGAGCATATATATTAAGTTTGCCCCAAATTTTCCCATTCACCAAAATATATCTTCCCTCTATATCAGAAATCTGATCAATTAATTCAAAGGGTATGTGTTTATGAATTTAAACAGCCACTCCTCGACTATTTGTTTTAAAGGATGAAAAGAAAATTTGTCTTTCCGTAATTTAAGATGCTCTTCAGGTGAAAGGTGAGTTTCTTGCAATAAGGCTATTCCCACTTTCTCTTTTTTGAGAGCTGTAAGTATTCTTTTCCTTTTGATAGAATGTCCTATACCTTTAACATTCCATGTAATTAATTTAACTGATTTATCCATAGTAGTCCTTTAAAGAAAAAAAAAAGAAAGAAAATAGTCTTGCAACCCCTCAGGCTAACATGACAGGTAGGATTTATAAAATTAAAATTCAACAAAAAAATAAATAAAACTACATTCAACACATATAAAACACACACACTCACACACATATAGGCTAACCAAAAAATTCCATCTGCACCACCCCATGCTGGGTGGTATCTTCTGGTGAACGTTGTTTTGTCTAAGAATTAGGGTCAATGTAACCACGTTTGTTTAGGCTACCTACCCTAAGCAGCTTGTGGCGTGACCCCCTCCCCCTTTCATACCAGTTCCTACAATAACCACACAATCTCTTTCAGGCATATCCTAAATAAGCTTTTCGCTGAGTAGCCGAGGAGGACTATAATCAACTTTTAATCTTTTAACACAAACAATAATGTTCCCAATAAGCTGGTTACTTAAACACTTCAATAAGCACCTTATGCCTCCTCGTTTGTTTTGTCTCTTGTCTCTCTTGTTCTTCTCTTCAAAGAAGAAATACAAACAAAGAAAATAAACAAAAATAAAGATCAAGGACTAGTTAGTTAACATTCTTAACTAACTATATGTTTTCTAGTCCTACCTCCAATGTAAGTTCATTGATCAGCGTGATTTCTTGTCATCAGCTTTGTATAATACTTTTTCTTCCAGATCTTTTATTGCTGTAGCTGGAGTTGGGAAGATTGTTATAGTCCCATCATCATTTAAGACTTTTAGTTTAGCAGGAAACAGACTGTGTTTTGATGTCCTGGGCTTTTAGCTGTACTCTAATAGGCTTGTAGAGGGATCTTTGTTGTCTGACCTTGAAGGTAAAATCATGATTGAAGTAAATCTGTGTGTCTTTTACCATTACTTCCTTCTTTGCCCAGGACGTGTCTTTTAATACTGTTATTGAGGAAGGCGACAATAATCGGCCGAACAGAGTTTTTACGTTCATGATAAGTGCGATGGGCACGAATGATGTTCAATTCACCCGGCACTCCAAGTTCTTTTCCAATCAGCTGATCGAGAAATGCCATGATGTCGCTCCCTTCACTCTTTTCGGCTACATTGTAAATGCACAAATTATTTTGTCTCAATTTATTCTCCAAGTAATCCATCTGTTCAGCAAGTTCATCAATTTGAGACTTCACCCATTTCGTAGTGTTTTGGTTGTCGGCCTCAGCGTCATCCAAGTCGCTCAACCGAGCTTCCAGCTGATCAACATGCGTTGTTGTCACGTCCAGCTTTTGGTTCAAATCAGCTGTTTGTTGCATAATCGTTCTAATGTCGCGTTCAGTCTCTTGACGAAAATCTTTCAGTTCTTTGAACTCATTGCTTAAGAATTTTAATGCTGCTTGCGTCCCCAGAAATTTGTTTGTTTGGAACACGGATCATTTCTAACTAATTATAGGCCTTCTACACATAGGAAACATTTGCTATTAATGCAGGTAGCACTAATTATGTATAATCTGATCAAAATGTAAGTCATCTGACACAGTACACATCTTCTAGCCTAGAAATTTAGACGCACCCTAGCGGCAGCAAATGTAATTTGCAGCCAGGGTCAGTCTAGCAACTCTCCATTGGCTTGCGACTTGAAAAAAACACTGCGACTCTGGAAGACTTAGAGTTAAACACTGAAGTCATTCATAAAAAAATTAAGATGTGTTCGAGAGTTTTGCCGACCAGATACGGTAAAGTTTAATCTATCAACTAGCGTTGCTCTGGTTGGCTATGAGTGCAGTATATCCCACCCCTCGGATTGAGCCCTGCCAATGGTGAGTTCCCAGACCCAACATCTTGATGTGGGTCTGGCTTGTCAGGCTACACATCTTCTGCATTACAGAAGAAATGTGAGTTGTCACATCGCTCCCAAACATTGAAAATCATCGTATCATTGTGGGTGGAGATTTTAATCTGGTCCAGGACTCTATACTGGACAAATCGTCGAAAAACCGTACTCCTTAACTAAATCAGCCAAAACTCTGCATGCCTTTGCCAAACGACTTGGACTCACTGATCCATGGAGGCACACGTCTCCCACGGCCAAATCATTCTCTTTTTTTTCTCATGTGCTCCACACCTACACTCATATAGACTTCTTTCTTATAGACCAGGGGTCGGCAACCTTAGGCATGCGTGCCACCATGGGCACATGGGACCTTAACCAATGGCACGCTGGCAATATGTGTGCAAGAGAGTTATTGATGCGTTGAAATCATGGTTGAAATGCTGAAGCACTCTCTCATCCGCATGCCAAATTACAACGTTCACAGTTGCGCAACGCCGCGACCTGTTATTTACGGTAGTTTGATTGACTCATATCTCTGACTGGGAACAATACAAAGAGTATTACCATCGGCCGCTGGGGCAGATGAACTAACGCTAGTCTTGTTACTGTAAGTAGGCTACATTAAAACCTTCGTGAGTTAAAAGCCAATACTTATCAATGCACTCACCTGTGTAGACCGGCATCAACATGTAGAAAGCTGCTCTGTCTGCTCAGTCCACTCTTGTCCACCACGCTTTTTTACGCAAACACAGCTCTACTCTGCAAATAGCGAATCTTTTACAAAACAAGCTAAAAGAAAAGCTGTCGGTTTGTAGTCTGTTTATCTTAGTTTGCAGGGAATCTTGAAATTTTGACAAATTCTTATAAACTTAAGCTAGCTGAAGAAACCATCCTCTCCGCTGGAGCGGTAAATATGGATGCATTATAAGACCAAAACAAATACTTGTGGCTAGGCTACTTAACATGCACGTGAATGACACAAACGTTATGTTCATGTTCTTCATTCTTGATAATGATGCTGATTGTGTTATTATTATTTTGCCACAGAATCGTTTCATTGAAAATGAGGCATACAGGACCTGCTTATCAGTCCATTCATCATTAAAGCTGGGCTTTTCCACAACTTTTCGCTTCAGGCTCTTTGACAGTAATATTTTTGTCAGCCCATTTTCCACCAATCAGGATGCTGCATACTAAAACCATGTTTCCATAATCATAATAATAATATACAATAATGTTATCAAATGTTGCAATGGAATAAAATTACAGATTCCCTGGATATTACATTTTGATGTGATGTCATAATTAAACTTAATGTTGACATGGCACACTAAACAAGAAATTTTGAAAAGGGTTCAAAAAGGTTGCCGACCCCTGTTCTAGACGATAGGCTGCTCTCCAAGATTAAATCCAGCGACTACCACAGTATCGTAATATCTGATCAAGCAGCAACCTCCCTTGAGCTCTACTTTCACGCTTACTCTAACCCCTTCAAGCAGTGGAGGTTTAACTCCTACCCTCTCAAATCACTCTATTTTTTGAGCTTAATGATCTGCCGTACACAAACAGAGGCGTACTATGGGAGGCTTCTTAAACTTATATCAGAGGACAGCTTATCTCCTTTGTTTCTAATTTAAAAAGAGTCGAAATGTCCCGAACGGCAGACTTACTACAGAAAATTAAGGACATCAATGACAAACATGCGGCCGGCCCAGACCCTACCCTTTAGAGAGAACGTCTTAGGCTGCAAACAGACTTTGACCTCTTGTCTACGAATAAATCCAAGCTTCGTCTGCTCAAATCTAGACAGCGCTTTTTTGAGTCAGGGGATAAAGCTGGGAAGCTTCTGGCTCATCAGGCCAGAGCCAAGGCAACCTCACTGTTAATTCCTGCCATCAGAGTTGACTCCGGCAAGATCCACACTGAGCCTGTCAACATTAACGAAATATTTGCCAAATTCTATGATGAACTGTATACCTCTGACTGCCCTCCCGTTGCAGATGACATGCTTAATGATATAACCTTCCCCCAAATAGATGGGTGGTCTTATAACCACCGCTGAGGCTCTAGGAGCCATTAACTTGCTACAGAGCGGTAAATCCCCAGGGAAGGATGGCTTCACTGTAGAGTATTACAAAACATTTTCCACTCTCCTCGCACCAGTCCTGAAAGAAGTGTACAATGAGGCATTTCAACATCGTTGCCTGCCGGACACTCTGTTGAAGGCCACTATCTCCCTAATTCTTAAGAATGGGAAAGACCCCCTGCTCTGCGGCAGCTATAGACCAATCTCACTCCTCAATGTGGACCTCAAAATTCTCTCAAAGGTTCATGCACTCCGTCTTCAATGGGTGATGCCCTCTATTATCTCGCTGGATCAGACAGGGTTCAGTACTATGACTACGACAGTCTTCCCACAACACTAGACGCCTACTTAACATCATTCACTCGTCGAGTAATGATACCCCGGAAATTGTGGTGTCTCTCGATGCCGAAAAGGCCTTCAACAAGTGGGGGTACCTATATGAGGCAATGGACAAGTTTGGCCTGGGCAACAATTTTATCTTTTGGGTCAGATTATTATATTCATTCCTGATGGCCTCAGTTCAAACTAACGACACGTTGTCTCCCCTTTTCTCACTCCGGAGAGGCACCAGGCAGCGCTGCCACTCCTGTTCGCTATCGCGATAGAACCTCTGGCCGTTTGGCTTCGCTCGGAGGAAGGTTTCAAAGGCATCACACGGTCTGGCACAACTCATAAAGTTTCATTGTATACGGATGACTTGCTCCTGTACATCTCTAACCCAATCTCCTCGCTCCCTGTGATTTTAAACATTCTGGAACGGTTCGGTCCGTATTCCGGCTGCAAGCTCAACTATCAGAAAAGCGAGCTCCTACCGATAAATTCTCTGGCTATGCGCTTCCCACACTCTTTATCATCATTTAAATGGGCGGAGGACGGATTGCGCTACTTGGGGGTTTTCATTACAAAGGCTGTATCAGACATGTTCAGCAAGAACTTCTTACCTCTGGTCAAAAAAAATTATAAGCGATTTTGACCGCTGGTCGGTCTTACTGCTCTCCCTTGTGGGACGGATAAATTTGATTAAGATTGTTGTCCTTCCCAAATTTCTTTATGTTTTCCAGCACATCCTGGTACTTATCGTTACATCTTTTTTTCGACAAGCTGGACAGGGCGATATCTAAATTTATAAGATAGGCGATACTACAGTCTCCGAAGGCTGAGGTGGGCCTGGCGCTCCCTGACTTCAGACGATACCTCTGCCTTCAACAGCTATGGGCACACGCCCGATTGTATCCCTCACGCTCAAGATCTGGAGTCAGGTTAGGAAACACTTTGGCTTACAGAGCCCTTCCGTCTTTTCCCCACTGCTTAAAAACCTTCAAGTTCCGACCTGGCATTCAGGGCCTGGCACAGTAATGATATTGTCAGTGTCAAAGACCTATACAAGGATGGCATATTTGCATCCTTCACAGAGCTCTCCTTTATGATTTGCCTAAGTCACACCTCTTTTGCTTTTTTTCAGATTAGGGACTTTGTCAAGAAGACATTCCCCCACTTTCCAATCCGCCCCACCGAAACCCTGACTGATTCCCTCCTGGCGATAGATCCCGACCGAAAGAAATGTGTTTCTGCATTGTACGTTGTATCTATTATGCTCGACCTCCGCGAACCCTTGTGCTTTGACAAAAGCAGCATAGAAGGGCGATCCGAACATGACTATTACGGACCAACAATGGGACCTTGTTCTGGCTATGGTTCACTCATCCTCGATATGTGCTCGCCATGGCATAATCCAATGCAAGGTCCTTCATAAAGTCCACTAAACAAACGCAAAATTGTCTAAAATATACTCCACTGTCCGGGACGCCTGTAACAGGTGTAACCGTCTCCTGCCAACCATACTCATATGTTCTGGTCTTGCCCTAAATTAACAATTTTTTGGATGAGCATTTTTGATACCATGAGTAGAGCCTACGAGCACATTATCCCCCTTTTTGGCATTTCCCTTGACACTAACCTCCCAGTTGCACTGAGGCGGGCCCTGGCGTTTACATCTCTGCTAGCCTGGAGACTAATCTTGCTCAACTGGAAGCTTTCTGGCCCCCCCTACACACGACCGTTGGATTAAAGAGGTGCACGACAATTTGAAGTTTGAGAAGTTTGAGAAGCTTAGATTATCTCGGCATCCCTAGAGACATGGAACCCTTTCCTAGAACTCGTTGACTCCCTCAGCTTATTTCCTGACTTGGAGGACTGAGCTCCTTCTGGACTGCTGCATTTGACGCCAGCTGCCTTTATCTTTTGGATGTTGTGTGTTCTTACTGGTGTGTGTTTGTCAGTGTGCATGGGTCTGTGTTGTTTGTCCCCATTTGGGACCTGTACTGGGTTGGTTGGGTAGGGGACCTGAGGGGAAGTGACATGTCAGTTCCACTATGCTGTATTCACTTTGTTCACTGTGTTGTATCACTTTTGTGTTAAAATTCAAATAAAAAAAGTTCAGAAAAAAGAAATGTGAGTTGTTATATGATGTTATAATCATGTAAATAAACACAATTACACTATCCACCTGTGTGAGGTAATGCTGTCTAATGTCTGGCCCTAACAACACAATATGATGCAGCTTCAAGTTGATCTCTGCCCATTTAAGGTCACACACACAGTTCAGTCCCAGGGTTCTCTGGGATCCTTGGATGAAACACTCTACCAGCCTCACACAAAACCAGATATGTACAAGGGCGTGCAAATTCTACACCCCACATCTACTCATGAATTTGGTGAATGATGTCATTTAGATATCACTTTTCATCAGTAGACAGAAAAAGTGGCTAACAACTTTTTGGTGACTAAAGACACTAACAGAATCTTGTTGTGATCTTTAGTCTTTCAAATCCATTCATGATTCTATCTGTAGAGAAAATGTCATACTGTAAAAAACACTATTCTTGTGCATTGACTATGAAGAATTTGTGGTACAGAGAGTATTATGTAAGCATTCCTCATATTATGTTGCCATAAATGTTCATCATTATTTCTGTATGTCTAACAAAATATAATGTTTCTTATAAATAACACAACTGGCATAACCTTTTCTACACTAATAGTAAGCATGTGTTGTGTGCAAATGAGCACATTCAAAGTTAAATAGAGACGTGGATGGTTTACATGAGCAATGTGCATATGCAGTTGTGGGTCAAATATACCACTATTTATTTTGACTGGTTCTGTGCATTTTCCTGTTGATGTGGCTTCATGCATTTTACCTTGAAGAAGACAACATTGTAAGACACAGAGTTTGGACGCACAAGGCCATCCATCACTGATCGGTGTTACGAAACAGACACTGTAGACACACATTGTCTGGGAAGAGTGAGAGTATGAACTATATGGCTGATGAGATTTGAGAGAAATATGTTCAACAGCTCTATGTATTTGAAGGGGAAGCCAGGTTTAAAATACCACTGCTGAAGACATTGCTTCGAGGAAAAATAAAAGGAGATATATGGGGGATTGGAGAACAAAAGGAAGAGGAGAGGGAAGACAAAGAGAAGATGATCAGAGGGAAAGAGAAAGCCGAACTGTAGTAAGATACTGTAGTAAGAAGAGAAAAGAAAGCTGGATTGAGAAATTGGAAAAAATGGATCTGAATTTGTGGAGCTTGGCCCTGTCCTGTGATTCCTGGGAAGCCACTAGCAGGCATGTTGTGTCTAACATATAACAGATGGCCCTTATGGCCCTGTGGACCACGTGTTTAAAGAAAACAGGGGCCTCTCCACTTTTCCCTTTTCTTCAACTGACACAGCAAGGGATGGAAACAACACTGTGACCTCTGCCAGTCAAACCATAGCATATGTAATCACATGTCTCACATGTTCTACATTTTTGAAGATTGACTCTGTCACAGGCATACAAGTTAATTTAGGCTGTACAGAAATTCCACCTCAATTACCCTTTTAATGTTTATTATTTAGTTATTTTCAAAGATGTCTAAAATAAAATAGTTCATTTAGACAATAAAAACTTGAGCCATCATTTTTCATTATGGGAATTCGTAATGGTTCGATTATACGGAGAGATATAAACGGAAATACTTCTGGTCCAGCCATACTCTGCTACAACAACGTCTGTATCTTGTTGTTGTGGTTCAGATGTTTTTCCGCCTTGTGTTTTATTGATTTTCCATCCAATTTCCCATCCGGAGGAAATTGGGCTATGCAAAAACAATTGAGCAAAGTAGCTTGTCTGGGACTGGAATAAACACAATCTCCCTTTTGGTCATCCTCCTTCCACATGGCTCCAAATAATGCATTTACTTTACCTTCTTTACTTTTTTTGCTTTTGTGAGTGCTGAGCTGGGCACTAAAACAATATTTAGCAGTATTAATCTCAACAACACACCCTGTCCGAGTAAGACCATTACAGATAAGCATCGCTGTCAGCTTCCTCTGGCCTCACATACACCCTTTCTGTACGCCATGTTCTCTTCTGCACAACAGTTAGTGGTCCAGCCACATGGTATTCGCCACCAAACCCCCCGTATATACACACACACTCCCTCTAACCCAAACCCAGCTACAAAGATCCTTTTGTTCCGTTCAACTCAAGGAAAATGGCAATGCACGCAACCCTTTCAAAGCTAAATCAGAATCAGTGTAACCAACAGTGTTGGGGCAGAAGGGAAAGGGGAGTTCAGCTGAACATGTTTTCTTGCCCCATCTGGAAAGTGTTGCATGTAGATACACACAAGGACTCTTTCTCTCTCAAACGTACTTATGTATGGTACATTACAGCAAAGCAATTTGCTCCTAATAAGAGGATACAGAGGGTGGAGTTTAATAAGAGTAAACTACCAACACTCAGGTGATTCCAATCTGATATTTTCCCTGAAGTTATTACTGCTAATGACCACCATCAGATATGGCAGATGGGCCTGTTTATATCCTGAATTCACATATGGCTCACATGCAAAAGCAGGCTGAGCTGAAACTGAAGGCCTGGGCAGCAGCTCACGTGGCAAGTACACACTTATAGATTCATGTTTATTCATGTCATAAATCTTGAATCAAGAAGTCATCACTGCATATACGTCAACAGCAGCAGAGAATGCAGGAAGGAGTTTTTCATGAATGTGAATGTGAGTGCTGAGCAGGCTGTTTCAGACCACACTGCACAGAAATCTGAGATGTTTTACACAAAGAATCAAAGCTGAGGCTGGAAGTTTGTGTTTGAGTGAGTCTCTAAGCTCTGACTGGTTTGGTGAGGGACAATGTTTGGACCAGCATTGCGGGTCTGGGGTTCAAAAAATGATCTGTCACGCTCAGTGCAGCTCTTTCAGGTCTTACCTGTTCTTTCTCTCCGCTCTGGGTTTTCTGTTGTAGTGGCCTGCTGCTCCCACTCCCACTGGCCCTGAACAGGCCCCTTCTCCTCCTCGCTTGATGGGGGGTCCGCCTCACCCCCCTCTGAGAGCTACACACAGAGATGCCTTTGTCAGCGGTGGAGCCCTGCTCTCAAGGAGGAAGTGATGGTAAGATTGTACACATAACCACAACATATTTTACCAGTGGCTGTGTTTTTCCACTATTCCCTGCATCTTTTTCATCCTTTTCTCCATTATGCACTGAGCAAGAATGCAATAGAAATCATTGAGGTCCAACTTCTGCCACATAGCTTAGATAAGAACTGCTTCTCAGACAGCCCTTTCAATCTATTTAAAAACCTAGCAGCACCAGAGTAGAGGTTAACAGAGGCAGTTGTCAGTACTCTGCGGGGATGGAGGGAGATTACAATCACAGTTATGTTTTTTTTTACCACTTTCCAGGGAGGAAATTATTTATCAAGATAAACAAAGAGAAAGCAAAGTTTTAAAGGGAAACCCATTTGGATCTTTTGGTACACTCTGACATCCATATGTTTGAATTTCTAGATGTTCAATACAGTAGTAGTTCAATCAAGTTCATTAAATGCAATTTGTGCATGAATTTTAAGTCACACTCCATATTGGTTTTGAAGATTTGCATTTGAAGAGGAGGGTAATAGTGATTATGTTTTTATTTAAGAATGTAAATCGACCAACCAACTAAACTAGAAAACACATACTTCAGGAAACCAGATCACCTGTAATGCAGACCCTTTTCTGTTTTAATGGCAGATAAAGGAAAGGAAAGAAGAAAGAAAATGTAATATAATGGGTTGCAGTGGGGCGACCTGCATGAGTTTGTTTATGGTCAGATGGTTTAATCACCACTACTCTGCTTCCTGT
Source organism: Perca fluviatilis (assembly GCF_010015445.1). Classification (NCBI taxonomy): domain Eukaryota; kingdom Metazoa; phylum Chordata; class Actinopteri; order Perciformes; family Percidae; genus Perca; species Perca fluviatilis. The sequence continues at coordinate 21,417,576 of NC_053116.1, read as the reverse complement.
TTCTCTCAAACATCCAAGATTCCTCCCAAGCACTGAACAGAGACAAGCAATCCTTCCATCCCTCTCTCTCTCTCTCTCTCTCTCTCTCTCTCTCTCTCTCTCTCGCTCTCTGCTTGACCATTTTAGGTTTATGACCAAGTTATAGAGATGACACAAAATAAACTTGGTATGCATCATGCAGTGCAAGCCCTTCAAAATAGCTCCATATGTGCTGTGTGTTGAGTTTGTGCCATTATGCTTTCATTTAAACAGCTAGTAAATACACAAACAGATCTACAACTTACCAACTGTTGATTGGGCATGGCCACAGAAGTAAGCACATCAGCCATGGCTCCCAACATCTGGTCAGTGCGTCCCTGATTCTTCTGTAGAGCCTTCATTCTTCCCAAACGGCAAACAAAAACTCTCCTCAAATTATTCTCATCTGCTGTTGTGACCTTCTCTCTCTCTCTCTCTCTCTCTCTCTCTCTCTCTCTCTCTCTCTCTCTCTCTCTCTCTCTCTCTCGCTCTCACTCTTGTGCCCCTGCTTTCTGCTCCTTTAGCGCGTCTCACGGCACATTGTGCCACAGTTTGGAGCCGAGCCACCGCAACCTGACTTGTCTAGCCTGACACACAGGAAACCTTATGCACATGAATAATTGATCCTGGAAGAAGGGGGCATGTTTCTGTCTGGACAGGAGCCTCAGAGCTTGTCCTTCCTTGTCCCTCTGTCACCTCCCCCAATTCAGACACAGGTGAGCTGGCACAAGGCGTCTCTAACTCTGGCTTAGTCCAGTGAAAATTTCCACCTTGTGCTCTCAACATAAGCTTCTTCCGGAAACTTAGATAGAAGATTTTCTTGGGCCTTCTTGAGCAGAGTCAACTGTCCTCATCTTTGTCTAAATGAGGAGTCTAGACAGTGTGGAAGTAGTTCTCTGTGAGGTTGGTCTTCTCCTGTCCAGCTGAAACGGTGAGCCATGACTTCAAGACTGAGCACATCACCCTCCTTGGAATCCTCCTTTCTTTTTCTTCATTGGCTATAGAGGATCACCACCCCCCTTCCCAAAACCTCTCCTCCTTCCATCATTCTTGCTCTTTTTTTCATTTTTTTACTCCTTGTCTACACTACCTGTATTTGTTTCCCAATCTTAAACTATCTCGGCCTTTTCTATATATCTTTCTTCTGGTCTTTCTTTGAAATATCCTGGCACCCTACACTCTCTCTTCATCTTTGCCCAAGCCTCAGGCAGTGACACATGGATTGTGTGAACTCTTGAGCAGCGGGGCAGCCCCAAATAAGGTATGAATACACAGCCCATGAAGTTCTACTTCAACTACTAAACTATTTAAAAGACTGTCACTGATTGTGCACGTGTACACACACACATATCTTACACAACTTCTTTAACTGCTTAAGTAATGACTAGTCAAACCAGTAGTGTTTGTTTGTGGCTACTTGAAATATTATTTGCCATTAAAAGTTGATGGCTTACCACATTGTTTATTAACAGTTTGACCCTGCATGTGCAGTGCATGTATCATGGAAACACACACACACACACACACATATACACCATACATCGTTCATGTTTTACAGCCAAGCTGAACATTCAGGCAACACAATTGTTGATCACCTGTCATTAAGAATAATCGGTAATAATATAAACAGGTCACCGTACAATAACTTACCCCTAATGATCATCCTAATGTCAATTTCGATTGCACCATTCAAGTTATTTAAAAGTTTCACTGCAGAATTTAATAAAGTGTTCCTCCAAGAAAAACAGATAAATCACACTTCATGCACTGATAATTTCAGGTTTTGACCTATTTATTATGAGGCACAGTAATTGTGTGGAAAGAAATCACAAATATTAGACAAGTAGGAGTATGTAACTTGGCAATTTATATTATTGAGCTGCACACTGTGACCTCACAGTTATAAACAATAACAAAAAGAAGATGAAGAAGAGGAGGAGGCAAGAGAAGAAGAGTCTATGTTCTTAGGCAGAACGGTGCTTTGAGCTAAATGTCCACCATCTTAGTTGAGTGTTAGCACGCTAAGTAAAGCTGAGGCTGATTGGAGTGTCATTAGCATTGAATGTATTTGGACATTAACCACATTTTTGAACAAATTACAATGTTGACGAGATGATAACGCTAGATGAAAAGTCAGGGATCACCAAATACATTAAAATTCTTCCTGAGAAGAACATGAATATACAGTACACGCCAAAAGTTTGGACACACCTTCTCATTCAATGTGTTTTCTTTAGTTTCATGACTATTTACATTGTAGATTCTCACTGAAGGCATCAAAACTATGAATGAACACATATGGAATTATGTACTTAACAAAAAAGTGTGAAATAACTAAAAACATGTCTTATATTTTAGATTCCTCAAAGTAGCCACCCTTTGCTTTTTTGATATTGCTGCAAACCCTTGGTGTTCTCTCAATGAGCTTCATGAGGTAGTCACCTGAAATGGTTTTCACTTCACAGGTGTGCCTTGTCAGGGTTAATTTGTAGAATGTTTTCCCTTATTAATGGGGTTGGGACCATCAGTTGTGTTGTGCAGAAGTCAGGTTGATACACAGCCGACAGCCCTATTGGACAACTGTTAGAATTCATATTATGGCAAGAACCAATCAGCTAAGTAAAGAGAAACGAGTGGCCATCATTACTTTAACAAATGAAGGTCAGTCAGTCCGGAAAATTGCGAAAACTTTGAATTTGTCCCCAAGTGCAGTCGCAAAAACCATCAAGCGCTACAACGAAACTGGCTGACATGAGGACCGCCCCAGGAAAGGAAGACTTAGGGGCCATCCACACAGAAACGTTTTTTTGTGCAAACGCACGTTTTGCATCGTTTGGGCCGACCGTCCAGACGAATCCTGCAAACGCACTGCCTGAAAACGCACTTTTTTGAAACCTGGTGTCAGGGTGAAAAAATCCGAAAACGGCTCTCGTTTGGCTTCGTATGGATGGTGAATACGAATCCGTATTGATGATGTCATCGCCACACCACTCTTTTACACTTTTCTTCTTTCTTTACGACGCGCTGACGCACAACTGCGCGGTGAAGCTAAAGCGAGCATGTCCCATCTCCATGGTCAAACCAGCTCACTTCATCTAAATACTGTGTCTCTGCTCCCTGACCCTTTCCCTCTGGATTCTACACAAGATATATTGCTAACGTTATGTAGCCAACGTTAAACATCGCTAAAGTAGCTGACCGCTCCAGCAGCGAAGTAACGTTAACGTTAGCTGCTATGGCTATCTGTTTATAAAGTGGAAGTAGACAACTTATCAACTAGCTAGCTAATCTGTCTGCTTATCAACTCCTTGAATGGATTATAGTAACTTTTACCACGGCTTATTGTAGAAAGGCTACTGCAAAACAAACGTATAGATTATTAAAAAGACATCATTCATGGATCATTCATTGTTTGTTTGACTGCCGATGTCAGAGCTAGCTAAGGTTAGCACGCTAACGTTAGCTCGCTGCTAGCGCGCTGCAATCATGCAAAATAAAAAGCAATCCAACAGCACATTATACAACGTAAACAAAGACACGTTTGCTTGCGGCGGCCTTTATAAAATGAGCAGTGGTGAAAGTTATTATAGTCCACGGATGTATTAAGAGAAAGCTATAATCTAGCTAGTCATGTTATGATGGGAAGTGGAAGTGATTATGCTCTTCTCCGTTTTTTTGGTGAATTTCTGAAGCAGAAACAGTGCCGCCTATAGGCCTGGCATATGAAGTAGCGTATTGAGTCATTTACAAGTGGATTCATTTGGACGCAACTATTCTTGAAACGAATCCAGGGAAGACGGGTAAAAAAAAGATCGTTTTGGTACGTGTGGACGTGGCCCAAGAGTCACCTCTGCTGCTGAGGATAAGTTCATCCGAGTCACCAGCCTCAGAGATTTGTTTGGGCCAAGAAACACAAGGAATGGACATTAGACCAGTGGAAATCTGTGCTTTGGTCTGATGAGTCCAAATTTGAGATCTTTGGTTCCAACCGCCGTGTCTTTGTGCGACGCAGGAAAGGTGAAAGGATGGATTCTACATGCCTGGTTCCCACCGTGAAGCATGGAGGAGGAGGTGTGATGGTGTGAGGGTGCTTTGCTGGTGACACTGTTGGGGATTTATTCAAAATTGAAGGCATACTGAACCAGCATGGCTACCACAGCATCCTGCAGCGACATGCCATCCCATCTGGTTTGCGTTTAGTTGGACCATCATTTATTTTTCAACAGGACAATGACCCCAAACACACCTCCAGGCTGTGTAAGGGCTATTTGACCAAGAAGGAGAGTGATGGAGTGCTGCGCCAGATGACCTGGCCTCCACAGTCACCGGACCTGAACCCAATCGAGATGGTTTGGGGTAAGCTGGACTGCAGAGTGAAGGCAAGAGAAAGGGCCAACAAGTGCTAAGCATCTCTGGGAACTCCTTTAAGACTGTTGGAAAACCATTTCAGGTGACTACCTTTTGAAGCTCATCAAGAGAATGCCAAGAGTGTGCAAAGCAGTAATCAGAGCAAAGGGTGGCTACTTTGAAGAAACTAGAATATAAGACATATTTTCAGTTATTCCACACTTTTTTGTTAAGTACATAATTCCACATGTGTTCATTCATAGTTTTGATGCCTTCAGTGAGAATCTACAATGTAAATAGTCATGAAAATAAAGGAAACTCATTGAATGAGAAGGTGTGTCCAAACTTTTGGCCTGTGCTGTATATAGAAATATTTTACTCAAATGAAAAATTCATGGTGATGCTAAAGACCATGAATGCCTGAACAAAATCTCTTGCCAATCCATCCAATACAGAAGTTGTTGAGATAGTTCAGTCTGCTCTGTTCTGTATAAAGCCGGAAATAATCTACTTCCTCACAACATTCAAACCATGTTTAGAGAAAGAGAAGGGGATTATGCCCTCAGAGGCGACCTTAATTGGAAACAACCTACCTGTAACACAGTAATGAAAAGCAGGTGCATTTCTGTCTGTGGCGTGAAGTTATGGAATGCATTGCCAAGGGAATTAAAACATATTGGGAATGTTTTTAAATTTAAAAAAGGGTTCAAAGACATGATACTAGATAAGTATAGAAATTGAGTAATATTATTGTGTGCGAAGGTGAATAATCATGTTGATGATGATAAACATCATTACCATTATGGTTGTCATCATTAATAATGATATTATTTACCTTAAGGTGAAAATTGTAATGTTTATAAGCACTGACCCTTAATGGGTATATGTAGTTGTGTATTTATGCATGTATGTCTGTATGTCTGTGGGTATGTATGTAGGTAGATGTAGGCATGTTTTCATTTGTTTTAAAAATGTGACAAGGGGGGGCCTTATATAAGCTGAAGCTTCTGACCCTACCCTTTGGTTACGACCAATAAAAATTCATTCATTCATTCATGCTCCTAAATGCAGACAGGTCTGAAATTATCATTTTAGTGAGCCTAATCCTGTTAATCCGATCTTGGTAAGGTCTTTAACAGAAGCATTTTTCAATCTGCCCAGAAAAACAGCACTTAATTATGTTCTTTACAGTTCAAAATACCCTCACTCACATTTCTATGTTATAAAAAGTATTACTGACACTATCAGTTATGAGTGTGTGATTATAATTCCCAAATATTTAATAATTCAAGCTATACGGTTGTAACTTTTGATAAATTAAAGACACTGTACATGTTTCTATTCAAAGGATTTAAGTTTTAACCATGGAGAAATACACTACTGGTCAAAAGTTTTAGAACACCCCAGTTTTTCCAGTTTTTTATTGAAATGTTAGCAGTTCAATTCCAATGAATAGCTTGAAATGGTACAAAGGTAAGTGGTGAACTGCCTGAGGTCAAAAGAAAAAGTAAGGTTACCCAAAACTGAAAAATAATGTACATTTCAGAATTTTACAAAAAGGCCTTTTTCAGGGAACAAGAAATAGGTTAACAACGTAAAGCTGTTCTGCAGCAATGGAGGTTGATCAAGCTTTGAGAGTTGGTGCTACCAATTCCCACAGGTGTTCCAACTTGTCTGGATTACTTACAACCCCCTCTGTTTGTATAAAAGTATTGTTGGAACACACTGTGGTACCATACCCCGGTGAGCATTATATGAACAGTATTGTACTGCAGAAGGTAGTGTGTTGCCATAAAAATGGTGGGAAAAAGGCAATTAACAATGGAAGAGAGACAGACCATCATAGCACTTAAGAATGTTGGTCTTTCCTACAGAAATTGCGAAGAAAGTCAAGGTGTCAGTGAGTACAGTATTCTTCACCATCAAAAGGCACTTAGAAACTGGGGGAAACTCTGACTGGAAGAGGTCTGGCAGACCCAAAGCCACAACAGAATCAGAAGACAAGTTTCTGAGAGTCAACAGCTTGTGTGATAGGCGGCTCACAGGACAACAGCTTCAAGCACAGCTTAATAGCTGTCGTAATAAGCAAGTCTCAGTTTCAACTGTAAAGAGAAGACTTGGAGCTGCAGGTTTGATAGGTCGAGTTGCAGCAAGAAAGCCATTGCTAAGACGTCAGAATAAGAAAAAGAGGCTTGCCTGGGCCAAGAAACATCGGCAATGGACTACTGAAGACTGGAAGAAGGTGCTATGGACTGATTTGAAATCTTCGGTTCATCACGCAGGATTTTTGTACGCCGTCGAGTAGGCGAAAGGTTCCTCAGTGTGTGACATCAACTGTCAAACATGGAGGAGGAAGCATGATGGTCTGGGGCTGTTTTGCTGGATCCAGGGTCGGTGATTTGTACAGAGTGAAAGGCACCCTGAACCAAAACAGCTACCATAGCATTTTGCAGCGCCATGCAGTACCCTCTGGTATGCGCCTACTTGGTCAGGGGTTCATCCTACAGCAAGATAATGACCAAAAACATAAGTCCAAGCTATGCCAGAACTACTTTAGCAAAAAAGAACAAGATGGTAAGCTTAAGAACATGGAGTGGCCAGCACAGTCACCAGACTTAAACCCCATTGAGCTGGTTTGGGATGAACTGTACAGAAAAGTGAAAGCAAAGCAACCTACAAGTGCCACACATTTATGGGAACTTCTGCAACAGAGTTGGAAAGAACTTTCTGAAGAATATTTGATTTCCATTGTAGAAAGAACGCCACAAATGTGTTCAGCTGTTATATCTGCCAAAGGGGGCTACTTTGATGAGTCAAAAATTTAGAATACATTTTGGTTTATAAATTGATTCAATGATTTTTTTTTTAACTTAAATTGTTCATTTGTTCTATTCTTTCATTTCAGAGTACAATAAGACATTGAACTGCATGAATTTCAATAAAAACCTGGAAAAATCGGGGTGTTCTAAAACTTTTGACCAGTAGTGTATATATTAATAAAAAGCCTTGAAAAACAGGTATGTTTGCTGCAAATCAGTAGTCTCAGACAGTATTTGTCTTTTAATCACATGGAAACTATGATCCATGCTTTTGTGCCTAAAAATTCTCTGAATTCTTGTACAACTGTCTGAGACAGTTGAGTATTGCAGACAGTCCAAAATGTTGCAGCAGGAATATTTTTAGACAACCTATGTAGTATGTCTCAGAGCTTTTAACTTCCACTGAGCCCAAGTACAGCCTGAGCTCATCATGTTTTGGTCACACACAGTGTAGGCCAATGGGTGATTGAACTTCCTCCACATTGTTATCCCGAATTAGTTGACTTTACTAGAAATTTGCGTGGAAACCCGTTGCCTTAAACTGTCTAAGTTTTTACACAAGGTGAAACTTAACAGGTCAAGTTGTATTAACACAGAGCGGTAAGTTGATGCAGTAGACAAATCAAGTTTACACTAGTCATTACTAAAAATTATTAGTAAACATAAATAATTCATTTCTGAAGTCATTGTCTAAAATAAGCAAGTTAAGTTAAAGCTTTAGTGCGTAACTTTTTTATATTAATGAACGTCCGTTACATTCAAGCCATTGACAGATGAGTTTATACAAAGCTAATTAAGACTATCAGCTCCACCAAACTCTCTCTGTATTTCTCAGTATGGCTATGTTCAGAAACCGGTGTCCTCCGGTGACTTTCTCGCACGTAAAATCGAGTCAAGATAATTATCTCCTCTGAAGAGTGCATCATGTGTTTTGTAATCCTCCGTGTCCTCCTTGGCTACTAGCAACTGCGCGGTGGAGGGGTGAGGGTGGTGCGCGATCGGTTTGTATCATGTTGATACGCTGACAGTTTTGTTGTCATTACTTAGAATTCCTCATGGGGGAGACAGAAACTACGCACTATAGCTTTTAACATGCAAAGAAACATAACCAGTATAAAACATTAGGCTACTTATCACTGCTAACGAAAACATTTGTTTACATAAATATGTTTTTTTCTTTTATGACAGTATGATTTTAAGAACAATGTATTCAATACATTATTAAAACACACTTATTAAAATACACTTTAACTAGGACATAAACCGTTCAGAAAATTCAAATGACCCTGCCCCTCCCATACAGAAACTTAAGATCCTTAGTTATTTCTGCCTAATATGATCTGTGCACTGCATACTCAAGTTTATTATTACAAACAACTAATGTGATTTAGTAATGAATATGGTTTTTAATAAAAATGAAAGAATAAGTAGTGACCACTAAAAAGTTTAATTACAACTAAATCTGGCTTTACAGTGCATGAGAGCCTCTACAGATCTGAAGACCTGCCCAGCATAAAGGTCGCCACATTGATGTCTTTATTTGATTCTTGCTTTAATGATACTGTTGTTTCTCATTATGTATTGGTCACATTTTGTTTTGAAAGTAAACTCCCAAAAAGATGTGAAAGATGAAAGCTAGCCCACAAGTCATGTAAAAACATCTCTCCCTAACTTTGAATGAAAAGCATCTACACACTTCCCTCCACTGCATACACTTTATTCCTTTGAGCTTTCAGTCAAACAGGGGCATGACAAACACACACAAAGGAAATAACCTCCCACAGGAAGCGGAGGAGTCGTTCATTTCTCAATTAGCACACCTGAAGCAATTAGAAAATAACACCTGTTTAGTAACATTTTAAATATCTTCCTTCATTTGTGATTTTTTTTTAAACTGGCAAAATATCAAAATACACAAAGCAGTGTAATCTTATCATTGTCCAGATACAATGGAAAATATAAGACAAAACAAATACAAACACATAAAGGACATGAGACACAGCAGAATGGCCAGTGTTATATCAATATAAACATAGTGAATACAAATTACAAATGCACTATGCATCCTTCCCTTCCCAACACTGCTTCTACAATCCCCTTTCTGATATGGTCTTATAATATCCTACACAAGTAAGTTTAATGTAAGAGTTAAAAATAGAAACGGAAGAGCATTTACAAACAAAACTAAAACAAACAACAACAACAAAAAAGGACATGATTCGCGGTTTGGTTAGGTTTAGGCACCAACACTACTTAGTTAAGTTTAGGAAAAGATCGTGGTTTGGGTTAAAATCAGACATTACTTCACTTCTGGTTATGCACGTGACGCAGATTGTGACGAAGCTTGTTCCGTAAAGTAAAAAAAAAACTCACGGTTTACTTTTACTTTCAAACAGGAGCCAAACCCCGGTTTCCTGGTTAAAAGTCCTGTGTTTGTTTTACTCATATTTGTGAAGAAATAGTTAACGTCCTAAAGTGCCTTAATATGATAATGACATTACTAAGAAGTTAGCCTACATGTTTTTAGGAAATGTGGGTGTAGGTAAGGAAAAAGTGTAACTGTGCTCATGTCATATGTGTGTGAGTATGCTTATGTAGATAGTCAATGGTGCTCTGTGCAATTTGTGTGTAAGGTGGATTAGATAATTAATGATGCTCTTTGCAATATGTGTGTAAGCTTGTTTCGATCATTACTCTTACTGTTAACACATGATGAGCTGGTATTGATGGGTTACATCACCATGGGACAGCCACCCCTACAAACCTCCCTCCTTGGTGCTCATACTTCGCTCCCATCATAGTTACCACGTCCACTAGAGGGCGCAACCACTATAAACAGAAATATGTGTCATACTTGCTGCTTAAACAAACAACTTATGTGGCCGTTTTTCAGGGGAGGACAGTCTCGTGTAAACGGCCCCCACACTTTTTTTTAAAATTCTTTTTGCCCTTGAGGATGTAGGTTATCTTTTTGATTGAAAGACAGTGGTACATTTATCTCAGCCATTGACCCATTCGATGTCTGTTAACATTTGTCCAAGAAAGGGCAATTAGACGTCTTGCTTGCACTGAATATCAGAACAGCTTCCGTCATAGGCACCAGGCCACAGGCATCACCCCAGATTGGGCTAAAGCAAGAATAAGCCCGACATTCACCCAAATATTTTTGCACATCATGCCAGACATTAATCATATTCAAAACTATGTTGGTTTTCTAAGTTTAATACTGTCATAAATTAACACGATGATCCATTGTCAACAAAGGAGAACTACAGTAATGGAGCAGATTGTTAATAGTCCAAAATATGAATCCAGAAATATTCCCTTTGTGTTGTTTTTTAAATCCATATATCATCTTTAATTTTAAATACTACTGTACAAGACCTTAAGGTAGAAATACAAGAGAACATTCAAAAGTGACTTGTCACTGGATAATTGTCATTTTTGTGTCTGCTGCTAGTTAGATAAGCAGGAAATAAGCTGGTACATGTTAATGCTTTGGTGGTATTTAAAATTAAAGATGAAATATGGATTAGAAAAAACTCTGCAAAAGGGAATAATTCTGGATTCTGATTTTTCTTCTTTCTCATGTCCTTAATGTGTTTGCATTTGTTTTTGCAATGTGTTCTATAATACTAAACAGGTCTTTCTGTGGGAGATTATTTCTTCTGTGTGTTTGGCATTTCTCTGTTTGACTGAAATCTCAGGATTCTTTTCATCTAAAATATTAGGGAAAGATGTCTTTACATAATGCATGGGCTAGCTTTCATCTTCATCAGAGTACAATTACAGTAGTCACCGGCAGCAGTGAAGACCTTAGAGAAAATACTGGCAGAGGTGAAGATGTAAGAGAGCACGAGGAAACTCTAAGCGTGTAGTTGGAAGAAGCAATGCTTGCTTACAACAACCACTTTATGGTCATACAATGTTTTCACATCACTCACACTAGCCATTAGCACAAGGTCAAGACTGACTGTGGACACATCATTATCACTTTCTCTAAACCAGGGCAGCTACTGTAAAAGTAAAGCCAACAAGCCTGTTGTACCCGGTTCATGCAGGCTCAGGCTTTTGTTGCATCTCTCTCTTCCTCATTCCCTGTATATATATATACATATTTCTACTAGCACTATTTATACAGGCATGCCTAAAAAAATTGAAAAAAAGTCAGACTTGTACTGCATTGCTTTCTAAAAGAAATACTTAAACTTTTAAGATTTCATGTGGATAAAACTACAAGACATGTTTCAAAAACCTCACAACATGTGAATAGGTTTTGTATTTCTCCGAACCAGGAAAATAAACTGTTAAGTAATTGCTGAATATGCCATATCACCTCACAATATCAGTCCACTCCATTCAGGGACTCTATCATGTGCGGGCTACATTTAAAACAATAAACAAAAATGTGAATAATATGAGCACTTATTAGGAAGCACAGAGAGTGAAAGAATATATTGAAGGAGCTGTGGTGTACATTTTCATACTTATGTACTTCTTTATGTTTCCTTGACCTGACCTAACCCTTACCCAGTCCGTAGCAAGTTTCATTTTAGCTAAGTAAAAGGTTTGAGTACTCCAGCTCTAAACTATTAATTTCCTTAGTGTGCAGTATTTTTTTACTCGTGCCTTATTCACCCACCCTTGAGTCAAAGCACAAACACCACAAACTTCCACTTCCCATTGCAATAATTTCTGCCAAATCCCCCATAATCTCCTCATTGCAATACATAACCAAGTATATCTTTGTTTCCTTCTATTTACCTGATCCCTGCAGGCTTTTAGACACTTAAGACAAGTAGTGTAGGGGGGGCTTCAGTCTGTTAACCACATAGCTGGAAATAGAATAGCAGATGCTCACAGAGTCTGAGTATAGTGTTGGTAAGACTGGTCCTATAGAGACTGCCAACTGTCTAATATTAGCTGAGCAAAAGGCTGTCTTTAGAATCAGTCACTAATGGCTAACCTTAGTTCATTGCTTCCCAAGCCTCTTTCCAAGTGCTTTTGCTTTACCAGTGACCTCTGCTGGGTACTCCGGTGTCTGGGGAGAAGTTGAACTGCCTTTTTCAGTGATGAGTGAATGACTCTGTGAGGAATTTGCAGAATAGGAGCAAAATAACTCTGACCCTAAAAGGAAAGTGTGAGCATCAGGAGGTGGGAATCAGAACAAAATGTTCTTTAACTCATACATCAGATTAGGAGTCATTTGTAAAAATTCTGTTGGATTTTCTTTTGAGATAAACTGCTGCTGTTGAAGTGTGCTGTGCTGCCCTCCTCTGGAAAAGCCGTTAGATCATGCTTGTATATCTAACAGGATAAAGGAAAACACACACACCACTACCCCACCCAAGTAGTGGCCAAACAGACTTCCCTTTCCTCTGCATTTCTTCCTATCAACTTAATTTCTGTTTTGGCCATTCACCAGTTATAAACACACTTTACCCCCAACCATGCCCTTTTCTTCCTCTTCCTGTGTTTCATCATATCAGTAAGGAGTCAAGAACCACCTTAGGCTCTTGTGTCTACTATAAACATGGCACCTTTTGAGTAATGGGTCAGGTTAGTGTGCTGCTATAGATCTGATCTGATGGTTCACAGCCAAAAAGGCAGCTTCTGATAAGGAATTGGGTGGGGCATTAGATGGGATTTAGTGAGATTATGTTGTTGGAGGTGTGTCCGATTCAGATGGCTCAGATGGATCAGGAACTATAACTCTCAGGATCAAAATGCTTTTAAATAAGTGTCCAATTTGTCACAGTGGCTTTTCTCGGTCAAGATGGGGCTCTACGGTGATAGACATCAGATATCGAAATAATGTTGCTCGTTAATAGTGCTGGCACGAAGCACCTGATCATAACATGTTAATGGTATGTTTCACTCACAGTGCAAAGTGAAGACATGTAAGTTCAGAGCGAACAAGATGTGCCTTGTTATAAGTTTGTGGATATATTTGGAGGTGATGTAGACAGCAACTGTAACCTACAGTGAGGATTCATTTTATGGCTATTTTAAATGTGAGGTGTCTCTAAATATCTTGTTGAACCACATAAACAAGGCTTGTGTCCAAACACTGCATTACCCAGTTTTGATCAGAAGGGGGCAGTGTGCCAGTGTCATTCTAACAGAAAGGAGCTGTTGCATAAAGCAGGCTAAATTCCCATACACAAGTCACAGATTGGCCCTACTTCAATTCACTATCAGGGTTAATCTATTTACATGCACCTTTAATGCCACGTGATTTTGTCTGTGCTATGAATAAACCTGTTGGCATGATATTCCTGTACACAAATGGGATTCTGCCATCATAACAAAAGGGTCGTGGTCACAGTTAAAGCAGAGCGCTTGAACCAATGTGAAACTAGTAAAAAAAAAAGTTAATTCAAGTATCTTTACCTGGTTTCTTATAATTGCAATATAACATTACTTGGTATATTTGAACATTTGACATTTCTGTTGAAGCAAATGTAACCAGCCTAAGAGGACAATTAAATCACCTATAGATGAAACTGTGGGAACTGAAACAGTGAAAAGGTGTAACTCTGCTTTGTTGTGTGGTGGCTGTGGTTCAGAGGAAGAGCGGGTTGGCCATCAACAACTAGACTGGCAGTTTGATCCCGGCCTCCTGTGGCCACATGTCAAAGTGTCCTTGAGCAAGACACTGAACCCCAAGTTGTTCTCCGGACTGTATGTAGCGTCCACTGCTCCTAATGCTTAGGATGGGTTAAATGCAAAGATTGAATTTCACGACATTGTACTATACGATTGTATGTGACGAATAATAAAGTTTCCTCTTGTTTTTCTAGATGCCTCATTGTGTATGCATGCAGATTTTGCAAATCAGTTGCTTCCAGCCTTTACCACATCTGTGTGGGTGTACAATGAGTTGTGTGTGTGTTTGCATAGCGTCTCGTACTTGTGCATTTGTGTGCACGGAACGCATCACAGAATGCCCATGTGTTTCAATGCATGTCTGTGTGTGTCATGCCCATCGTGGGAATAATTACTAGCAAGGCCCCCTGGCTTAGAGTAACAGCAGGGTTAGTTTGTTGTCCCAGCAAATGGATTTCCATGGGAAAACAGACCCAAGATGCTGTCTCCCATCACACAGACACACTGAAATTATTCAGGCAGGGGGTCCTCAGCAGGAGAGCAGATTTAGGAACCATAGCCTCCATGATTTCGTCACAGCACTTATTTGGACAGATAGGGAGGTTTTCTCTGACACAACAGACGGCAGCAGAGAGCTGTGGATGGACAGATTCGGAGAGTGCTGTGAAGACGAGTGACAGAGAGGAGAAAGAGAGAGCAGACTGTAAGGGGAGCAAAGTTGGCTGCTGTCTCTTAATCCTTAAATCTTCTATAATCAGGATGAGAGGGAGAGAGCATGTTGCCTGACTTAGGACAGCAGGGTCTATGTTGGGACCTGGATGGATTGCCGGCTGATGAAGCAACCTAACTGGCCAGTAGGAGATATAGAGGGAGGGGGAAGGCATTCAGCCGGGGTCAGTTTGGGAAATTTAAACTTAACCAGTTTCTACCAAGAGCCAACAGGACAAAAGAAAGTCCAATATATGAGGATGGTTTAACCACCAAGAGCAAATTCAAAAAGAGAGAAAAAGAGAAGAGGACTGTGGACCATGACTGGATTGTTTTAGGGTGAGACTTTAATGTTACTATTTCTTCTAAAAAATAATTTAAAAACTTTGTTTTGGCACAAATTGTATATTTTTTACATCTTCACTCCACAGCTCAAATTTAGGATTCATAGGAAGAAGCTTGTTTAGATTCCCAAGTGTTGCTCAGATGAAAGTTTAGGCTAGGAGTAAAAATAGGACCTTTCTATGTTTGTGCAGTAGGAGGATGAGAGAAAGAGACATGTTTGTGTGATAGTAATCTTAATTATTCTGCATGACACAATGCTGAAATAGGAACATATGTTTATGGGATTAAAGAGGTTCTATCAGTTCTATCTGGCATTTAACGAGAGCTTATCCAAAAGACGCTAATACTCTAATAAATTGTCAGCAGGTGTAAAGCTGCTTCTGTGCAATCTGTGGGAATATGTGCCTAGTGTGTGGATATGGTGGTGATGTATGCAGCTCCTTCAAAATATTAATAAAGACTCAGTCTACTCAGTCGATTAGAAGTAGAGCTGCAAAGATGAACTGATTAATCAATTAGTTGTCAACTATTAAATTAACCTCCAACTATTTTGATAATTGATTTGAGTCATTTTTTTATGAAATTGTTTTATGATTCAAGCTTTTTAAATGTGAATATTGTTTAGTTTCTTTATTCCTCTATGGCAGTAAACTGAATATCTTTGAGTTGTGGACATAACAAGACATTTGAGGACATCATCTTGACAGATTACTCGACAATGAAAACAATCGTTAGTTGCAGCCTTAATCATGAACCTGAGCTTTGAGAATCAGTGTCATGACTGGTTTAAAAATGTACTGCATACAAACATTACCTTTGTATTTGTATAGTTTAATGATTTATACCAAATAACCACTGGATATCCCATGCACTTGTACTGCAGTGCAGTGTGACACAGTTAAGATACCATGACAGATGCTGTCACTAGCCTGGCCTCCCATTGCTTCCAGCACCATGTGACCTTTCTCAACCCAGTACACTCCTCCTATGCCTTAATTCACATGATATATATATATATATATATGTCATGCACATCCTTACACATTTCTGAGCATTAACTACCTTAAAGTATATAATAGTGAAAATATTATAAGTCATAACTACTCATTTTCTTCTTCTATTCTATGATGGGCTGAGCTAGTGAACAAACACTGGCAAAAAAACATGTGAACAGTCAGCTTAACCATCTTGTAAATCAGAGACTTAAGGATCACCCGCTCTAACAGGAGGGCAGAGGTGAGGTGAATCTTGTCATCCTCTTTAAGTATCGTCCCTTATACACAAGGCCGTACAGGTCATCAGATCTAAATAACATGATAACTTCAAAGGCTGCCAGAGTTTTGTTATTAGTCTTGCAGTCATATTTGAACTAGTGTGAGATGCTTATTTTGAGGAGAAGAAATTATACACAATCCTACCCTGGATGGCACTAAACAAAATGCATATGCACACAAATATTTTTGCAATCACCAACACCTTTCACACACATTAGGATAAGCACACATTTTAGAAAGTACCTGAATTAGCACATGAGATACTTTATGTCTGTCCTTCAGATGTTTATATCAGCAGCATGTGGCCACCAAGCACAGCATTTGTTTAGTGGCCATTGGGGCTATTATCCTACCACTACCACCCAAAAATAGCCTTACAGTCATCTAAATGACTAAAAATTAGCTCTCCAATGCCCCATGCTGCTTGACTGGGCCAGTAATGCTGGGTTTGCTATGCCTGCTGATAGGCACACAGTTGATGGTGATAAGTCATGAATGTCATATGCCTGAGGAAAATCTAGAAAAAAGAAATGTGTTCATTTTGTGTCCAACATTTAATGTTTTTCTATTCAAGATATGGGTGGTGTGCAGCAGACCTGACACCCAGGTGGGATCCCAGGCAGAAGGGGGTCCAATGGCCACTGCAAATTATGACCCCCACCTGGGCGAAGGCCCATCTGATGACTCAGAGAGCCTCCTGGATGATTCTGACTCAGGCAGTGTGCTTTCTGATGACTCAGTGCTTCCTGACTATGAAATGGATGAAAAGATTACAGAGCCAGCTAAAACTTTGTATGAGGCCTGCGTTAGGAATGAGCCCACGTCCCTGCGCAGGATCCTGGAGAGAGGAGTCACTGAAGATGAGGGCATGGAACTTGACATCAATGGCAGGGTGAGATGGATTTCAATTTCCTTTTTATCACACAAGAAAAGTGACGTTGACACAAACTGAGAAATCTGTATTTCTGCAACCAAAAAGGTTTAATAGTTTCATAAAGGTCAATTTATTTTTACTTTGTTCCCCCTCAGAATGGACTGATTTTGGCTGTGAGCAAGGGATTCATAGACATTGTCACCATGCTGCACACATGTACAGTAATAGACATCAATCACCAAGACAATGATGGCAATACTGCCCTCATGATAGCTGCCCAGGCAGGTTTGTCTGATGACACGTACAGCACATAACCTCAACATCTAGTCTCCAGTCAACCTACCGATATAAACATAATGTTTTTGTTGTTTTTCAATCAAGGTTTCATCAGCATTCTGAACTATATCCTTAACTACTACTCTGGTGTGAACACCGAGGTCAGGGATCCCCGTGGCTTCACAGCCCTCATCAAGGCAGGCTTGCAGGGCCGAGAAGAGTGTGTGTCTGCCCTGCTAATGCATGGTACGTTCATGGAACATAAGACCTCCTATAAACTTTGCAGTATTTAATTCAGATGGGAGGAACATCTGGTCTATGTGCACACGTGGACAATATATTTATTCAGAGGCAGTCAGCCCAGATTCTTACATTGGCAAACCCTCACCCATGGTACATATCTTGGTTTGGGAGAAAACAAAATGTACAGTTAGGATGCAAGGACTAGTGTGTATAATTCTTGAACTTGTCCAGGAAAATGTATTCCAAAAACTATAAATGTTATACGTATGTGATACACACTAATCTGGTATTTCTCATTAGTCCTCCTGAATAAACTATACAAGCACACATTTAGGATAGCACTATAAATATTGCAACCACGTGCACGTCCTATTCAAAGTCAATTATATTAGAGACAGATAACTTGACAGGCAAATGTGAGCCATGCGTGGAATAGAAATATGTGTCTGATGTTCTTGGATTTGTTTTAAAGCCATGATTATTCATTAAAAAAGTGACCTAATATGCATTTCCGTATTTTTTTGTCATGTTAAAGGTTCCATGGCCTGAACATTTCACTTTATGAGGTTTACATGCGCCAGCTCGGCTGCGGTTACTGTAAAGCTTGTTTTACAGTAACCGCAGCCGAGCTGGCGCGTGCATATGTGACGTCATGAAATTTCCGTGAGTATTTATACCTGCGCTGGTGGTCGCAACACTAGTTGCAGTCTTCTCCTGAACAGCGGTGGCGCTAATGAGCAAAGGTTACCGACGTTGCTTTCTACGGACTAGAAGAAGAAGAAAAAGGTAAACAACGGCACAACTAGCAGCAGCATTGCCGTCAGTGCTTCGATTTGATTCAATGACCTACTTCGTCGGATCATGCCTTTCATTCACCATAAAAGAGCTCATCTTAACCCAGTAAGTTTACCAGAGAGACTTGTAGTCACTCTGAGAGTCCTGGCATCCGGTTGTCGGCAAACTCATTCAGGCCTCCTGTTTCCGCTTTGTCGCGCTCCGCTGAAAAAAAAAGAGCCGTGCGCGACCTCGGCTCGCGCGCCATAAATCGGATGCGCCGGCCGGATATTACATCATTCTGACGTCACGATGTCGCGCGCCACCTTGGCTGCGTCTAGTATATAACAGCTTTAAAACGGACTAGAGGCATCATGGCTTGCAAACAAGCAAAGTGGCAGTTGGTCAAGGCCACTCCCCCACCCCCCCCCCCCCTCTCCTCCTCAATAGCATTTAAAGCTACAGACACAGAAATGGCACATACTAAGGAAAGCTCATTGTGGGACTGGCTCTAGTGGCTGTAATTCTGCACCAAGGCTGAATTTCAGGAAAGAGACTTCAGATACAGTATTAGGGGGCCACTAAGGCCTATATAAAAGCATCCAAAAAGCAGCATGTCATAGGACCTTTAAATTCATTCATTTATTTCTTCAAATAATGAGGTAAATGTTTTTCAGAGAAATCCCTGTTAGCAAAAAACGCAGATTTCTCAATGTTCTGAACGCTCCCCTTTAAAGTTTTTTTTTCTACTCTCTGCTCCGTGTCACTTCACACAGAGCTGGGTTTCAATGATTGGGCATCTGCTCTAGGCAGGCTACTGAAGTGTTTTTTTTAAGCTAACTGCAGTGTTTACACTGTCACAAGTCACGTTAGCTGCATACCAATGCCAGATAGCTGTAATCTTGACTGCCAATGTTGGTCATTTCTCCCCAATTTCGGGTCACATTAATGCTGGAACATGTCCTGTTGTGTAGTATTTGGTTTAGAAGCCTTTATTGGTGATTTTTCATACAAAGGGTGAATACAGGTGCAGCAGCCATGGGCAGTATGAGAAAAATAAAGTGTTTATTGAACATTAAAGCATGTAATCTTGTTCTAGTAAAATCACAAAATACAAGTAGGAATCTGTAAAGAGTATACAATAGGTCACCTTTAACCCTTGTAATGTGTTAGAAAGCTGCACACATTTATTGTGTTAGCGGGTCAAATTTGACCCGTGATTTAACTCAGCCCAAAATACTCATAAAACAATGATTATCCAATTGTGTTTTTCACCTCATAGTTAACTTATTATAGATTCATTTACATGTAAAAACTCTTTTACATGTTATTTTTTTGGCCTTTGTAGTGACCACAAGGTGGGGTCATTTTACTGGAGGAGCAATTGATTTTCTCACGTCCCTCAGCATCCAATCATTTTTAACTTGGTTCCTTGTTTTCACTGTGTCCTGCTATGTTTTCCCCTTTTCATATGCAGGTGCAGATATGAATGCAATGGACCTGGTCCAAGCGAGAGGTCTAAAGGACTGGATCCTTAGGACAGGAGGTTTTGAAACTCTTAATAGACTACGCCGTCTGCAGGCTCATTCTGTCGCTGAACAGTTCTGTGAAAGCTACATTCCTGAGTGGCCTGAGCTTAAGCAATTGGTAGAAAAGGCCACCACCACCAAAACAGGCTGTCAGGCGCTGAGGCAGTGCTTAAAAGACAACTTTTCTTTCAGCTTCCCTCAAGACCCCCAAGACAATGGAGTCATGGACCATATGGTGCGTATGACCACAGGCATCCATAGCCCCCTGATAGCCACTGGTTGTCGTCCACTCTGTCCCACAAGCCCCCCAGAGATTGGCAAGCGACGGTTAGCCGTCCCTGAACTGCTTGAAAAGCACAGCAGCAAGGAGTTGGAGGAAAGCACAGTGTCCCACAGTAAAGGCTCCTTCACCACCTCAGCTTCTCCCACTGCTGTGTCAGCCTCCTCTGTATCCCTGACATCCTGCCGCCAGGACCCGCCATTAGGTGGCATGAGAAGCTTAATTCCCCACAGCATAGCGAACAGGAACAGCATCTTCCCCTCAAGCTGCATTCCTAAGATTGAAGTGACAAAGTCTGGGGAACCCACTCCAAAGAAAGAGAAAAAGAAGAAAATGCAGAAGGGCTACCTGGAACCTCCTCTCTGGAAGTACAAAGAGGCCAAGATGGAAAAAAAGAGGGAGAAGAAGCAGCACGAGGAAAAGGAAAAAGACATAGAAAAAAAACAGAAGGCATCCAAACGTTCATCAAGCCAAAAATGAGGCATTATTCTCTTTTCCTCAGAGAATTTCACTGTGATAAAGTCATGCATGAGGGTTGAGCATGTGATTACAGTGAGTAACAGAAGACTAAGGAATTGCAAAACAAGTTTGGGAGTGAGAAATTCACAATTAAAACACATTAATGGATTTGAACGTTGGGTTGGGATGAACATCAAGTGACTTGAATTTGCTAGATGTGATATATTTTTCAAGAAAGCTGAAAATTATGTTTACCAAATGTTATTTGGATTTGGAGATATACAGTGACATGTCTTAGCATGGTTGACTCCTACCTCATGAACAATGATGCCGCAATTATTACAACAATTATTCTGACTTGAAAACACTGTCCATTGGTGAGGTCTGTGTATTGTGAATGATTTCGAAGTAGCGTGCCATCATGGTATTCAACTGTAAAATAAACCAAATAAATAGCAAATACTGTATGTACAGTACATGTGAGCAATGGCCTTCAGCACATGAATTTATGTTAAGTTAATCAAAAAGACTGTGTAATGTAAACAGAGTTAAAACATCTTCAAACGATGTGCTTTGCTCCTCTACACCACATGATCACAAGACCAAGCAAAGAATAACATGCGTCAGCACCCAACTATTGTGAGATGTATGAACTTTGGTTCTTTTTCCCCTCTGCAAGAAGTAATGCTGTTAGCAAAGACTCAGAAGCAGGAAGTGAATCATAGCTAGGGCTGAACGATTAATTGCATTTGCGATAATATCGCGATATGTTAAAACGCGATTTCCTAATCGCAAAGGCTGCGATTTGGTCTCGATTTGATGACTCGCAAGAGCAAATCAGTCTGCACTACGCAGAGAAAGCATCAACTTAGCACGCTAACGCTACACTGTACCTTGAGCTGATCTCTGTCATTCAAACAATTCTGAGTTGAAGTTTAAAACTTTTACAGCCATTTTAATAAAATGAAGGGTTTTGTTTGGGCTCGAGTCCATACATGCAGTTAATGGATACAGGCACGCAGAACTGAAGGCTCGGTTGGCAACGAGCTAGCTCTGATTAGCGGTTAGCTCCGGTTAGCGGTTAGCTCCGTTATAAAGATATAAAGATATGGGTGGAGGAGCTGCCACTGAGAGGGGTAACAATCAGACTGATAAATGACGGTTTGGGGAGCTTTCACAGCGCGTAGCCGCGGTGTTTCAACGGTTTTATTAGTACAGTTAATCCCCACGGCAAGACCACAGCAACTAACGTAACGATAGCCTCTCTGAGCAAGTGCAGTGTTGGCGATGTCGGCACACAAACTTCACGAGGGGAGGGGCTGGAGGCAGCTCCTCTCTGTGCACTGTAAAAAATATATGTGTGTGTGTGTATGTATGTATGTATATATATATATATATATATATATATATATATATATATATATATATATATATATATATATATATATATATATGTATGTGTTTTTACTTATTTAACTGTCTAGTGTGTAATTGTGTGTTGTTCATACTATACAATGATTTATTGTTTGTCTTTGTTGAATAATACAGAAGACAAAGAGCTTAAAAAAATAATCGAATATCGAATCGCAATCGCAATATTTGGAGAAAAAATCGCAATTAGATTATTTTCAAAAATCGTTCAGCCCTAATCATAGCTATATAATACATTGTTCGATTGGGATCAAAACTGCTCAGTCAGCAGGCTAATTCTCAATTTACTTGTGTTTCCTACAATCCCTCAAACCCGACTACCAGGGCAAGTAAACATCCATTTTACAGCATTTTATAAATGAAATCAGTCACCATTTTGAGTTTTATCAAACATTTTTATTTTGAAAGGTAATCCAATCTTCTTTATTATGTAACATGTAGCTGCATGCCTTTTATGTCTTTTTGACAGAATTTTAATACTCCAAACTGTTTGGCTGTGGCATGTGTTTGATGTTAGCAGTGAGGAAACAGAAAAAAGGAACTTTGTCTGATCATAAGAAAAACTGCTTCAAGTCCTTAGTCTGCTGTGCTTAATGTACCATGTTTGATGGGCTTTTTATAGGACACCAAAATTGCTGCTTGCTATATTTTAGCAGACCTCACATGTGCAGAGTTACCTATGCATAGCACAGAAACTATATGTACATAAAGTTACTCAGGAAATCTTTTGTTAATAATACGTTGGGCATTATACATTAAGCATCTGTCAAGACAATGTAATACCTGTTCTTATTATAACAAAACATTTTTAAATATGTTACCTAAAGAAATATTTATTTAGATACTGTTCTAACAAAGAAAATATAGCATCATTTCTTGGGTTATTTATTTTAAAGTGGAAGCAAGAGACACAGAAAGCTCAGGTTCTTCTTCTTCTTGATAATGTATGAGACAGATGAAAATGTATTTGGAATAAATTTGCTGACCTTTTCAAGTGAGTTTGTTTTTTTCACTGCACTTTACCTCTGATTTGATGATCTGAAAGAATCACAATATTGTATATTAGTGTGGTTACAGGACATAATACACATTTGTTGATGTAAAGTAACTGAATTATATTATACCGTATATAAAGAATTGAAAACAAAATCAAAATGGCTACTTTGACGTGTGTAAAAATATTTAATAGAATTATTTCTATCAATTTCATGTAAAGATTCAAAGTTTCATAGATGAAAATGAAGCTAGAACAGGTCTACAAACATGTCACATAATATTTTTTGTATTCTGGCTCACTTCCTCTTCACAGAGGGGAACTTGGTGACTTGAGGTCAGCTCTAACATAAATACCTCTCTAGACTTTAACCCTGTCTATGTCTTAGACTGTAAACACATACTCATATAGTTGCATAGGCTGGACCAGATTTTGACCTCTGAAAATAAAGTATCACACTGTGAAACATAAATATGACTAACTCACAGTATGAAAACATGTCTGTTGAAGCAATATATTTCCTCTGCTATAGTAGGCTAAATTATACAACCAATTAAGGCTTTTTATGAAAACCCATAAGGGAATAAGAACATATGGCTCTTTGAATCAGAGAGATTTTTAAAAAAGAACAACAATTTTCTCTTTTTTCTACATGACAGCTGATGTGAGAGCTTCAAGCTGTTTCTTCAGCAAGAAGCCAAAAATTGAGAGATAACAGAGCCTGAGAACAAGGGGGGGGGGGAGGGGGGTTATATTACAGACATGAAGACATCTCTCTCAGGCTCTTCTGAATTAAGTGTTTTCAGACAGCTGAGTCTATCTGGCATCCAAGAGACAAATGTATTCTACCATTAAGAGACACTATGACTGCCACAACTGCCGTAACAGAAAGGCACTTGAGCACTGTGGTGTTTTCTTTAATTTGAGGCGATATATAAGCTTTACAATACTAACTAAATACATTACAAACAGATTAGCAGTATAAAGTAGTTTAAGAAATAAATTAATCTCAGAAATGTGTTGTGCTTATTGTTACTTTACATGGATGTTCTTCACTGTGCAGAATGGTGCAGTTTCGAGACTGTCCTCTGCTGAAAAACGACCCCATAACTCATGGACCATAAGTCATTTGTTCAAAATGCATTATGACTCATATTTACTTTTATAGTGGCCGTAGTAATTATGATGTAGCAAAGCAGTAAGTAAGGTGACTAGCGCGCCAAAGTGCGCAAAAGGAAGTGAGATCCAAAAATACACCTGCAATTACTGCTTATCGCCATAGGTGCTGCCAAAGAGAATGAAACGGAGATCTTCGTGATTGTATTGCAATCATTTTTTTTACAATAACAAACATATCAGACACTTATTATTATTCCAAGCAAAGAATATTCATATGAAATTTTAAAATTAAAAAAAATAAATGTGTAGAGGGGATCTTTAAGTTCAACACTGTTGCTAAAATACATGATAAAGCCTCCACTGGCCCCTAAACTTAAAAAATGGAAGGGGCAAAGTGGGTTAGATAGGCTAGTTATTGCTTTACACAGAAATGTGATTAGGCTATATGGTGGGGTATTTGAAGCACATTCCTGTCAGTGCAGTGCAGACAGCTATCCACAGGGGGAAAAGGAAAATGAGAGGTTTAGAAAGAAACAGGAAAACCGCTATGAGAACACATTCCAGGCCCCAGACCCTGTACGGGACAATAAGGGGTGGGACAAAGCTTTGTATACTAGCCTACTTTAAAATCTGTAATCTTGCCTTTAGATCAGAACTTTAGACAATAACAACAAAAACATCATACTTACTGGGAGTGGACTTGCAGAGAGCTTTCACTTGTGAGGTTCTCACAGCGGAAAGAGTCTGGTCTGGTTCCAAACCGACGACGATGTTGTCGGTTTATCAGCGCAGATTTGGACCGAGATGAGATAGCCTACAGCCCGCTGTTTGTCGTCCTGCCAGGACACCGCCCTTTTTTTATATTTCACTTCTGCCACATGTAGGCTAGAGTATCACTTGTTGTTAAACGAGTGGGCAGTTTTAATTTTTGTAGCAAAGAGGAAGAACTGCGGACCAACTTTTTTTTTTGTTTGTCACCGAAGCAGGAAAGGATGTGAACATCTGCAATTGAGCCGTTTAAACGAAACGTAAAACGATTTACTCCGCTCTTGAAATGGAGCCAGTTGTATTTTAAATCTTCTACTTTTGACTTGAAATACTTTGGGAACACTTCGGCTAACTTTGATATGGGAGACGTGCGGCATCTGCGTCTGTCAAGTTAAAAGGCGAGCAGAAAACAGGTAGGCTGATGGTGTAAAACCTCATTTTCTCTTCTGTTGGTGTTTTATGCTGTGTGCTGTGATTTCTAACCATCTTCCGATGCTAATTATAGCTAACGTTAACACTGGACGTTAAGTCACCATTGGCAGCGCCATACACGTGTTTCCAGATGTGAACAGGACAGGTGTCAAGAAGTGTCCTACTTGACCCAAAGACAAATTAACAGCAGTAAATTGTTCTTAAAGCCATCTCCTGTGATGCAGTTTTCAAATTTTTCTCACGTATACGATTATACGGCCATAATAAATTCAATTGAATGAATTCTAGGCCTTTATTCAGTATAGTGGTGGAAAGTAGGCTACTTTAAAGTCCATTTAGCTTACTCTATAGTCTATTTGTAATGTTGAGGTATTTTTATGAGTATTTCCACTTGATTCTGCTAACCTCTGGTCCACTACCGTTACATTTCAGAGGCAAATATTAAAGTAGCAGGATTTAAAGTAGTTAAAAATAGCTCCCCCTCAACCAGTTACATAATTCAACTGCTGCTTAAATATAAATGCATCAGTAATAATCATCAAATGATATAATACATGTTATAATATAACACTGACAGGGGTAATTTCTGCTGCATAATGGAGCCTTTTGATACCACAAGCACATTTGGTATTGATATGAATGTGGAGCCTACTTGTAATGGAGTGCTTTCACGTTGTTTAATGGCTACTTTTGTCTGAAACCTTACTGCACCACTGGCCGCAATCATAGCTGTATTTCCCCCCCTGTATATTTACTTGTTCATTTTCTTTACCCATCCCCCTCCCCACACACACACATAGGGGAGGCATTTGCCCTTTTTGTGTATAGGTTATGATAGAAGTCAGGTGGGTGCTGTAGTTGATCCATGACATGAGGTGTGTGTCACTCATTCTCATTCCCACACCTATACATTCTCACTTTCATTTCTTCTACAAAGTACTTTGGAGCAAAGAACAATTTGTGTGCACAGTATGTCTGAGGTATATATATGTCCTTTTCTTCCCCAGACATGCATTCATCGTAGGTATGCATGTGAGAGCATGCAGACAGCAACTGAGCCATAAAGTCTGCCAAGCCTAGCTTTGTCTGAAATGAAGATACAATCAGTCTGTCGCTGTAACTAGCAGACAGTCGCAAGATGTTTTTACCACTTAAAGCACAGGGATAAATGTGTGGCTATGTCATTAAAAATAACTGTATGTGATGTATTCTTGCCATTTAAACCACATAATAGAAGCTTTTACAGTAAAACTGTTGAAAGTGACTTTCCAGAGACAGAGTTATAGGGCTTTTTGGTGTGATGAGGCCCAGTGCAGGGGCTGATGGAGGCTGCTATGCCATGCCCCCAACATCCACCACTATAACCACACAGTCATCCAGATGGAATGAGAGATTTGCCTCCCAGAGTTAAAGCTCTGTAGATGAGAGGAAGAGATGACAATGGATCTTTTCCCCTTGGGTCAAGAGCTACAGCCTCTTGACAGAATGGAGAGAAACAGGAGAGACCTCAGAGAGGAAGTGTGCTGGAGTCTAAAGTCAGGCTGCCTACGATGGAGGGCGTGATTACTCCTATCCTATGTCAGGATGATAAAAATGATAGCTAGAGAAATAAGACACAGTCATGCTCCTCCTCTGGGAATAATTCAATTCTGTGGGTGGATTTGTGTTTAGGCTATGCCTCCACTGGACCCACAGATAAACCACCACTGACATGTAGGCTGCATAACACAGGAAGTGCTTTTTTCTGTTGGTAAGGTTCTAAACCGTCTCTGACAGTGGTTTCATCTGTTGAGTTGGAGCCTCACAGCTAACAGGAAGCTCTAAAGATAGTTTGTCAGACATTTTTATCAGATGTCTCATGTGAAATGGAAATCTAATTCAGCAGAGACTTTACATTTGATTTGACACTTTGATTAACATGGGAAACTCCATTGAGAACGTGTTCTCATTTTCAAGAAAGCCAGCTATATCTATTCTTAGAATAGATGCTTTTGAAAGAAAACAGGTAAAACATTACTGGAACTTAAAAAAGCAGACACCAAGGGTCAGATCAGAAAAAATACAGATATGCATGTTAAAAACTTTCACTCCTCAGTGACATTTGAAACGACTTAATGACTTGGCGAAGGTGATGGCTTCCTGTAGATTGTACTTAAAAAAACTAAAGGAGGATAAGTGTTTGAAATATGTATTATGTTACACTTTGTACAGATTTTTTTTCTTCTTAAAGAAGCAAAGTATGGCTTTCTTTTTTGTTGACCTCTTGAGGTACACAAAATAATACTTGAGAAAATGGCTATTGGGTTTACTCTTTCCCTTTATCTGTGGCTCTCATTACTGCGCTGAAATGTATACCATTGTGCCATATTTTTAAGTAAGAAATTTATTAAAAATGGTATTACATTTTTTTTAGAATAACTAAAGGAAGATATCCGTAGTATTGTGCTGACGTACAAGTTCCACTGCCAGATGTGTGCAGTTCAAGAGCTATTTGCTGTGGGAGACATGAGGTAGGATTTCCATAAGAATATTTGATGATAAAACATGCTGTGCTGTTCACTTGCAGCAGGCAATGATGAATCTAAAAAATATGTCTATTTTAGAAAGCATACTTCCATTTTAATATACACATAATACACATGAAGTATTACATTTGTTATGTAATGTGGGACAGTAATCGGTCAGTTTAGTGTAATAAGCATACTGAAGAACCGAGTCTGAAGTTATGCAGTATGGCCAAACAGGTTAAACAGGTTAACTTGTTTGTCTGTAAAAAGTGAACTTGATATGGATAGGACTTCACCAGAGTCAGAATTTTTCAGGTTGAATCTGATTAAGTGTTCTATTATTTTATGTCTGTAGGTTGTAGGAACAAACTATCTAACTGGTGTGATTTGTTTTCCTTAAGCATACTAGATAGAGCTGTAAATTGTTGGCTGGTGATTCAATTTGTTTCACCACTCAGTACTAGCTTTTTTTTATTAGATTTGTAAAAGAGGTTTTGATTCGGTTACTAATAGCTTTCAGCTACAAAACAACTAAAGTGGCATATATAACAGTATTGTGTAAAAAGAAAAAATTGAAATGTAATTTTTATATAATTTCATATTGCTGAAGCCAGAGACATTCATTCATTTGATCTATTTTACCAGAGTAATGCAGTTGCATTGACATTTCTCATACTGTAATTGATCCAATGATTGACACATTACAACCCTAAAGCATATAGTACTATAGGTTTTCCTCAAGTAAAGAATGATTTTTGCCCACATTTCCTCAACCTCACGAGTTTTCAGAACAGTGCCTGCTCTTAACTAACATTAGTCTGGGTAGTTTTGTGATGTATTACTTATCTCAAGCTAGTGTTAGGCATCTTGGTAGAATTTTTCACAACATAAATCTCTGTCTTCAGGGTAAGAAAATGTATTGGGCTACAGATAATCAGTGTGACCTGTGGTTTAAATTCCCAATTTGCGCCTATCTCAGTCCATCCAATTGCACACATATGAGATTTAATATAAGCCCCACCCACCTCAGAGGTTACAGGACAGACATCAGGTCTTGCATATAATACACACTGCAAGAATAATTTCTTCCTCATACTCTCACATTGATGATTAAAGAAGCTGCCAGCAGACCTTGGTAAACCACAGCCAGCTAAACTTCTAACTCTCATCTCTCTTCTCTCAAACAACAGCCTTTCCAAAAGACATGCTTTTTAGATGCTAGACATACTGCTGTTAAACAATGGTGAAGAAAGACCTCACAAGACCTGAGGGTTTATGTGGGTTCTTGTTTTATTGTGTGCTTTTTTTAAAGAGAAAGTTATAAGCATGGCAAATAAATCACCATTTCTTTTACTTATTTGTATTTATTTATGGTTCCTGTCTTCCTTAAGGTAGAATATTATATTAGCTTGTGTATTTGATTGAATGTACATCATCCAGATACATTGTATGCTTATGTTTGTAAGTTCTTCAATGTTCAAAAAAAAAGAAATCACCATTTTCATGGTATATGGCAAGGAGACAGCTATTACAAAGAGATTACAAAAAGCAATTGAAATTAAATCAAAGAATATAGTCTAAATTGTGCACAGAACATACCAACATTTAAGAGGCTTTTAGGAAACGTGCATTCAATTACCTACTTAATATTTGGCACAGTGTATGTAGCAATGTAATAATGATGTAGGATCTGTTACAGTAGATAGATACAGTGTTTTAAACTACATTTTGGTTACTTTTTACTAATGTTTTAAATAACAATAACATGTCTAAGCTTACCTGGGTATCAAGTTACAGACTATAGTGTGCTTCAGCAGTGAGAAAGGCAGAGTTGTGTATGACGGCCCTTCTGCTTGCGTGACCCTCTGCAGTTCAGCCCAAAACAATGTGCAGACCTGAGTCTCGCCAGCCAGCCGGGTGGGGCCACTCAATGGCAGGAAGCGTAGCCATCAATATTTACTCTGCGCAAGGCAGTTGAAGAGTCGACAGGCCTGGAGCCTGGGTAGCACAGCGCCACACGCAGTCTCAGCACACATACACAAACACTCTGATGTGCTGTTACAGCCTCCTTCCCCTAAGCCCCATTTTCCCACCCAATGCAATTACAACACAGGCAGACAGACTGGGCCCTCGGACTGTTGTTTTTGACCTCATAGCTTCCTCTGCCAAAGAGTCTAGGCTTTAACCACTGCTTAACTCCTCATAGGCACTATTAAGTTACAGAATGTAAATTCCAATCACATACCAGTTAAAATGTCAGTGCCTTATTTTTCCATAATGCCCCAAATTGAATATCTGGTTTCTTATTATGACAGCTTCTAATAAAGAAACAACAGTAATTCTATTATCAATATTTGATTATATGAACTGTTATTCATTTTTGTTCCTGTTTCACAGAGATGGAAAGCTCTTCTCTACTGACAGTGGTGCTAGTTGGGGCGTTTCTGTGGATCTCTGCTATTCATGCAGGTGAGTTAATGATGTTCAGTGTTGAAAAGAGCATTCAGTTCCATTCAATTAAAGCTCCATTGAAGACAACTCAGGTAATGGTGGACAAAACCACAACTAAAAGGCTCAGGAATATTGGTCTTACATGTCTCAGGTGGTCAGACAGTTTACAGTCATTCTGCCTCCTAGAGATCAAGCGTTGTGTAAAGCAGATTTAACCATTTTGAAGAAATAATCTGTTTTATAATTAGTAGGGCTGTCTGCATTAATGCGTTAAACGCGATCGATTAAGGGCTGAGCATAACGCGTTAATTTTTTTTAATCGCATTAATCACATGCCGCCATTTATTTTCATTTCAATCGGCTTCGCGTCGTGCCTAACAGGCTACTATTTTGACCCTTCGCCGCACTTTGCCATACTTCCTCGTAACACATCCTGCTGCTGCAGGAATTGCAACGCAGATTTTGGTGCCTCATTCTGATATGCCTGCGCTTCTCTCTGATGCTCCTAAACAGACGTTACAGGCAACAGAAACATTGCTGCACGTGATGCTCGTTAACACTACACTCAACAGCAGCTAACGTTAGCCTACCGCTAGCTAGTAGCTGGATTAAACACGGTTACAATGCTGACAGCTAAAGCTTAACGGTGTAAAGTTTGTCTGTATTTCACTATAGAGGATTTCGACACCGGGATGTAACAATCTGCAGCTGCCGTTGTCGGAAAAACACAGACATTATTATTAAATCATTTAATTTTGACCATACGGCCTTAGCAATAAACAAGCCGTTCTTTAATGTCGCCAACTGTTGTTTAGTACCCTTCTTTTTTTAAACTTTCTTAAAAAGTATCGGTTCAGGCATCATTAAGGCATCGGTACCGTTTTAAAAGTACCGCTTTAGCACTGGTATCCAAACCAAACAATACCCAACCCTAATATTGACTCTAGATTCAAATGTGTGACTAGATTCACACATTTTTCTTTTGTTTACAGTAAATAAATAAATAATAAACAAATACAAATCTTAAAATCAAGTTCATAAAGTCACTTTCTTTGCATTCATTTGATTCCCAATCAAGATACACTGGTAAGAATTGCTTTCCATTGTTAATATGTACTTAAAAACAGTTCTGAAATGCAAAATAACAGAATTTTAATCATGGGATAAAACATGTGATTAATTGCAATTAACTATAGAAATTCAGCGATTAATCATGATTTTAAAAAATTAATCGTTTGACAGCCCTAATAATTAGTGATGGAGGGGTTCTCGCTTTTACACTCCTTTTGTAGATTAAATGTCCTTTTGGTAGAGCATTGTTTCAGACAGAATTGTGTTCATAAGAATGCCTTTGCTGCAGGTCTTTGTGCCTTTCCATGTACACACACTATGTGTAGACCATAGACTGTATAATATTAATGGACAGAGCTTGTGTGACATCACCCATCGGTTTGTGGAGATCTGCTATGAGTCGTCGAGTTTGCCGTTACGGGCGCAGCCATCCTGGTTGCGGATGTGACGATTTTAGACAAGAAGGAGGAGTGAGGGAGGAGCCATAGACTGCTGCTTACACTCTACGTTGTGTTACACACTTTCACTGGCAATCACATCATAGCCACGCCCTAAAACACCCCCTGCTTTATTGCCAATTTTAAAATCAACGAGACCCTAATTCAAAAAATGAACATCATTCTGTGTTGCAGAAGACTTAAAACTAGCGATTGAGACCATAAACTCATGAAAATGTTTACTGAGGTAATAAATCAAGTGAGAAGTGGGTCACTTTCTCATAGACTTCTACAGAAACCGACCTCCTTTCGCAACCGCATGTGTCGCCCCCTGCTTGAATTCAGATAGAAAGCAGGTTTAAGGCACTTCCGCATTTGCAGCACTTCACCGAACCGGATGCTTTGTCCATTAATATTATACAGTCTATGGTGTAGACATCATGCCAGCTGCCATCTACAACCAGTCTCTTCTGTGTCAGGACAAGGGGTCGGACTAAAGACTGATACTAACACTCACGTGGACTCCTACACTTTTCATCTTCTTTAAATTATCTGATCCATAACTGCGCTACATCCTCACAGTATCATTTGCATTTCATCTATCTACCCATGATTTGTGTGTTTGGCCTTGCTTTTCTTTTACATTTCCCAGATCAATCAACTGTCGTAGGTTTCTCAATTTACTATTGACATGTAAGACTTGCCTTTTTGTCAACACTGTCTGTGTGCACTTCCTTGTGCTTCAGATTCCAAAGACGATGGGAAGGTGCTGTGTACGTGCGAGAATGGCAAAGGCACATGCGTGAATGGAACTTGCAAAGGAGACATCTGCTTCTACTCCTGGGTTCACGGCCATGAGGAGAGGGGCTGTTTCTCCAAAGTTTACTACATGGAGCAGTGCTTCAGCAAATTTGACCGCTTGTTTATGCACTGCTGCAGAGAGTATCTGTGCAACGCCTTCACCACTCCCCCTCCAAACATTAGTCAGTACCCAAAGTATATTTTTTTTTTTACAACATTTTAACATCACCATTATTCTGACCACTGTGGAATGGAGTCTCCTAGTTTAGTGTCATTAAGTCCTCTCAGTCACAGTTCAGTGAGTGCACATCCTGCATTACTTTGTACTAATGGGATTCAAAGCTTCCCTCTAGACCAGGAATCTTTAAAAAATGTTTAAGCCAAGGACCCCTTAACTGAAAGAGAGATGGCGCAGGGACCCCCTACTACATATTGTATAAAATTAAGTTGCATATTAAACTGGGCCTACAATAAAGTGTAGGGCGGCCTAAAGCCTTTACATACCTTTTTAGTGCATGGAATACTAAGCTATTAAAATAATAATTGTCAGCATGATTTTATAAGTTACACATTCATGTGGCACAGTGAATTCTCAGCATATACTGTATCTGTGGATGGCTACCTTAGCGACTACCTTACCTATAGGCCAGTAAGCCTATAATCAGTGGGGATTTATATTTGCTAATAATATGTTGGATTCATGTTAAGACATTTTTATTTTTATTTTTTTACTTTCAAAGAATAAGTTGGAGGCCTCCTGCAGTGACTCTGAGTAGGGCTGGGCGATATGGAGAAAATCAGATATCACGATACTCTTGACCAAATACCTCGATATCGATATTGCTGCGATTCTAGGGTTGACAATTGGTGCTTTAACAAAATATCTTCACACTTAGATATTAGATAAATAATCATCAGTAATGTGGACATCATGTCTAAGTGGGGAAAGGCAAATAATAGAACAGCTAGAACAGTCTGGTAAATTCAGAAAAGGACATCACTTTACTGTAATGCAGCCTTTAAAACCAGGAAAAGACAACACTTCTGTCATATCATGATATTACGATATCCAAAATCTAAGACGATATCTAGTCTCATATCACGATATCAATATAATATCTATATATTGTCCAGCCCTAACTCTGAGGACCCCCTAGGGGTCCCGGACTCCCTGTTGAAGATCCCTGCTCTAGAAAGTAACTGGTTCCCCCTTGTGGTCAGTTTAAGCAAATTGATACTGTGTGGCTTTCTTTTTTTTGGACTGATGAGGCACTGAATGTCATGTTACTAGCGTGTTTAACTTCAATCAAAAATAATTCCAAACCTCTCCTCCTCAATGTTCTGAAATGTTGTGTGTATTTGTGTGTGTGTGTGTGTGTGTGTGTGTGTGTGTGTGTGTGTGTGTGTGTGTGTGTGTGTGTGTGTGTGTGTGTGTGTGTGTGTGTGTGTGCGTGTGTGCGTGTGTGTGTGTTGCCTGAATGGGTATGTGTATCCAGATGGAGAGCCGACAACAACACCCCCAGAGCTCAGTCGTCCGGAGCTGTGGATCACGTTGTCTTTGCTGCTGTTAATCACAACTGCCAGCATGTGTGGTCTGGTGCTGTTCCTGCGCTTCCGACGTGCACATGGCAGATTGAGAAATGATGTCCATGGTGACCGTGATGTCACCATGCTCAAGGTTCCTGATGGAGATGACCCCACATACGGCGTAAGAGACAAAAAGCACAATACTATCAAAAGATGTTCAAGTTTTTGAATGCTCACATTTGGATTATTTCTGTCTCTGTCTCAGGACATCTTTGATGAGTTTTGTACTTCAGGGAGTGGGACAGGGTTGCCCTATCTGGTCCAAAGGACTATGGCCAGACAAATCTCACTTGTCCAGTGTGTCGGTCAGTCTCCTTCACCACTGCTGCTCTTCTGTGCCAAGGTTTTGTTTATTACTTTGCAGACGTGTAATTGTATCACTCTGTTTCCAGGTAAAGGCAGGTATGGGGAGGTGTGGAGGGGAACTTGGATGGGGGAGAGTGTGGCTGTCAAGATCTTTTCCTCTAGGGACGAGCAGTCCTGGTTCAGAGAGACAGAGATCTACAATACTGTACAGCTGCGACACGACAACATACTGGGTATGGCAGCAGATTAAAGTTCAAAAGAAATGTTTCTTGTGATATACGTTTTCTGTGAAAAGAAAGGTGCAGTGTCAAAAAGACAGACGTGGAAATCGTGAAATTCTATTCTGGCTTTAGGTTTCATAGCCTCCGACATGACATCCAAGAATTCCAGCACCCAGCTGTGGCTCGTCACCCACTTTCATGAGCTGGGTTCGCTCTACGACTTCCTGCAGTACAGCAGCTTGGAGCCTGAGAGCTGCCTCAGGATGTGCCTGTCAGTGGCCTGTGGCCTGGTCCATCTTCACACTGAGATCGTCAGCTCCCAGGAAAAGCCAGCTATCGCCCACCGAGACCTGAAAAGCCGAAACATCCTGGTAAAGCGGAACGGACAGTGCTGCATCGCTGACCTAGGTGAGGGTTGTGTAGAAGCAAGGACAGCCAAATCACAATTAATCCACTAGACATCTAGTTGTATGTATTTTCAACTACTGCTGATAATTATGATTAATGTGTTGAGACAAAACAGCGGTTTCATGCTGATTTTGATAGTTTTGTAATTGACTATAAATTAAAAGGTTACATCGGTTCTCTGTGCCTACTTTCTCGTCAGGTTTGGCTGTGATACACTCTCAGTCTCATGACTACCTTGATGTGGGCAACAACCCTCGCGTGGGGACCAAGCGCTACATGGCCCCTGAAGTGCTGGATGAGACTATTCGTATGGATGTCTTTGAGTCCTACAAGCAGACTGACATCTGGGCCCTGGGCCTGGTCTTCTGGGAAATTTCCCGCAGGACCATTGTCAATGGTAGGGAGACTGCCTGTCATTTGCAGAGACTTACCTATTCAAACTTCAGGAAGAAAATGGTACACAGTATATTTATATATCAATGTGTCTTTTAAAAGTTGATGTATTACCTATCCACTCAGGCACATTGTGTTGAAAATGTGTTTTCTCTGTCATGTCTGTCTAGCTCTGTATACATAAGAGGCAGTCATTCCCATGTCTCTCAGCACTCTAGTGTTTTCCTAGTCTGTGTCTGTCTCTACTATCCTCTCCCATGATTAGCACTGCAGTAATTATAAACAGTCTTATCTGGTGTCAGCACTCACTTGTACATAGTCCAGATGCCTGTGCACACAATTTGTAGATGCAAGCACATATCCATGCTCAAATGACCACGCACACACATGGGCACAAACACACTTAGTCCAGATGTGAACACACACACACACACACACACACACACATACACACACTCAGCAGGCCTTCAGATCTCATCCCAGTGTAGTCACCAGGGAATTGATATCTTTATCCCAGCACTGTTGTTTAGTCAAACATACTTTACAAAACTCCCACCACAGACTATCTCGATTTCCAAGTGTGCTATTTCAGGCCTTGCATGAAGAGAGATGTATGTTCTGAAAATGTATGAGGAGGTAAATTAGGGGTTTAACGATGATCTACTCATGAGGTTTATGAGTTTTCTTACAATATTGAATACATTACAGTATATTAAAGTACACCCACTGAATCCCACAACCAACACCATAAACGTTGTCTTAACTGTTTGGTAGTTGTTATTCTGCTCAACTGGAGAAGAAACCACATACTGAGTCTTTTTTCTCTTTTGAATTGTTTTAGGGATTGTGGAAGAGTACTGCCCTCCTTTCTTTGACATGGTGCCCTTAGATCCCAGCTTTGAGGAGATGAAGAAGGTGGTGTGCGTGGACCAGCATAAGCCCAGTCTGCACAACAGGCTCCATTCCCACCCTGTAGGCCATCTGATGACACACACACACACACACACACACACACACACACACAGTGCCAATTATATTTTCCAAGGCTACAAAATTCTCGGCACAAGTTTCTCACTCTTTCCAAACTTTAGCACAAACATATTCTCAAATTTACACAGTTATGCCAGATAAACAGGCATGCAAGCAAACACATAACAATACACACTTGATGAACTCACACATGGGTAAATGTAGAGCACATACTCTATAGCAGTGGTTCTCAAACTTTTTCACATCAAGGACCCCTAAACTGACACAAATTTGACCACAGACCCCCCATCTGATAAGACTTTGTCCCAGGGTGCCCTACCTGATCAAATTTTTGCTTTTAGATGTTTTTTTTACAGAAAGTGAATGAAATCCATGGACAAAATAGTCATAAAATCTGGCATTGTGTTACTTATGGAGGAAATTCTAGTGAAAATAAATGATTCCCCTTTTTGTTGGGGACCCCCTGGAACTCCTTCAAGGACCTCTGGGGATCCCCAGACCCCACTTTGAGAACCACTGCTCTATAGGACACATAATAACGGTGACACAAATGTTTCATTCTACTGGGATGGCCAGGTGGTAATTTCCATTTGTCTCTGTGTGTCAAGATCCTGTCGGCCATTGCGAAGATCATGAAGGAGTGTTGGTACCAGAGCCCACCAGCCCGCCTTACAGCCCTGCGAGTGAGGAAGACACTCTCCAAACTGGACCATGACAGTGACTTCAGCACTGAGAAACTCAAGAGGGACATCTAGACCAGAGCAACAGGATGAAACAAGGACAAACAATTGAAAATGCCAGAAGGGATTATGCACCACATTCCAACAGCACAAGGTGTAAATCATTAGCATATTTTGAGCTAATGGCTCACACAGTCACTGTATTCTATTAAAACCATATGACTTGGGGCAGTAGTGTCTAGACTGGCTCCCGAGGCTATTTTTTTTTTATTTTATTTTTTTGCGTAGCCTAATTTTCATCTGCCATATTTCTGGTACCCAACCAAAAGGCCCCAAAAAGAAAACTATGAAGATCAAATTATATTTCTTTTTTTTTATTCATTTATTTATGTTCAGCTAATAAAATTAATTTCCAAAGCAGAATAAATAAAACCAAAGATTTTATAGCCTGTTCTACACACACAGGGTTTTATTCATAATTGTCTAAATCCCCCCATCGTCATGACAGAAAGGAAAATCTGGCATAGCACAATTACTCATCATCTTATCGAGAAGAAGAGGAGGATGTCATTCTGGACTTTCTCTTATATACAGGAAAATTGCACAAATGGGTTTTCCCAACAATTGCCAAAAAAACCTTGGAGGCCTTGGTGTTTTTTTTTTTACTATGAATACAGGAAATATGTAAGTAATAACATGCTCATACCGAAGCACATTACCTGTTGTGTAAGCATATTTAACTTATATAAAATGAGCCTTCATTATCTGCACACAGACACATTGAGCTATTTAGTTGTACATATTCTAACAGCATTGGAACTGTTGTCATTTATCACCATTGGATTTATTGTAAATATATTTTGTATAGGGGTATTATTTTCAATTATTCAACAATGAGACACATTTTATATACTTTTTTTTTTAACGACACATTTTTTAAGTATTTTTTTACATTTCTGTAGGCCAATAATGTACCATCACCATTACTATGGTCAGTAAAGGAATTCACAAACAGACATGTAATATTGTATATGTTGAATAAAGGATTGTATTTTTGAACAGTTTGCGCTCCACTTATGTTTGCAAGTCTCTCATTGACCACTAGAGGTCATCAGATAACAGACAAACATTGCAGCATTCCTTGGGAGATTTACGGAGTTATCAGTTTTGCAATTGGGTTTTTCATTTTCTTAAAATTATTAAACAAAAGTTTAGAGACCAATATTTCATCACAACACTGAAGTATAACTAACAGTCTCCAATTAATGTGAGGGGAAGGTAGGGGATTCAATATTTGCCCACGTGTCACTTGCATGAAATGTAAGATAAGATAATATGTTCACATGTTCTGTCAGTCACACTGACCTCACGTAGTGAGATGCTGAACTAGAAAATATAAATAGATTTATGTAAGACATGCCTGACTGAATGGGGACTTGAATGGGACATAAATAAACAATAAAAAAAGTGTATATGTTTATTTTACTGCATTAGTCTTAGGTTTTGATGTGATATTCTGTAAACAGTAAAAATACTAACATAACCTTCCATTTTGTAATTTTACTGTAAAAGAAAAATGCAAACATCTGAGGATTTCCATTTCAAACTAATGTTTAGATCCCATTTAAAAAGGACAGAAATATCTGTTCTCAAAATCAAAACTACTTGTTACTTACTGTGTGTGTGTGTGTGTGTGTGTGTGTGTGTGTGTGTGTGTGTGTGTGTGTGTGTGTGTGTGTGTGTGTGTGTGTGTGTGTGTGTGTGTGTGTGTGCGCGTGTGCGTGCACGCGCGTGTGTCTGCCTGGTTGTTGAACAAACTCCAGAGAGATAATACTCCCTCAAAGCCCCAGTCTGTCTGGTCAGTCAGATGAAGAGCTGGTTATTTTTAACACCACAGGGGGGTTGTCCATGTATCAGAGAGGCCAAACTCCCTCTCTGAGTGCAGAAGCCCATCTCACTTCTCCCTCTGCGTATTCTTTTTCACAGTGGGATCATTCCAACTGGCTCGCTAGAGACAGAGGGATTTGTTCAGCAGACAGCGTACACTGAAGAAATGTGGAGATAAATTGGACAGGGATGATAATGGACAGATATAAAGCCACAGAGGACACTATGCAGACACAATTAGGCTTGAGGATAGATCTGTGAGAGTGCTAGCAAGAGAACAGGTGATAAAAGCAGGCACAGATAAAGTCCCAAATGTACCTGGTTGCAGCCTGATTCACCTCTTCCTGAGCTATATTCTCAAGCAGTGGCAGCTGGTTGTGTAAGCAGGGCATAGACAGGTCGGGTCTCTAAGCTGAGAGAAAGCCCTGGACGGATCTGGACCAAAAGAGCTTTTGCGATCTTTAGGTCCGGGATTATTTTACACTTTCTCACTACAAACTGCAATCGGCTGTAACTGTCTCAAAAATCTGATACAGCATCTGATATGTGATCTAGCTCCCTATCTCCCCACCCGAACATGTAATCTGTGTATCATTGTGGGACTGTAAGCATGACAATCATAAGAATGATTTGTGACTCAAAGCTCAAAGATGTACAATCTTCCATTCCTTTACTTCTTTTTTACTGTGTGTATGTGTGTGTGTGTGTGTGTGTGTGTGTGTGTGTGTGTGTGTGTGTGTGTGTGTGTGTGTGTGTGTGTGTGTGTGTGTGTGTGTGTGTGAGCATGCGACTGAAGATGTGTCAGACGTTGGGTGAACATACAGATGCTTGTTTTAATGTTTGTGTGTTTTTTAATGTTACCTGTTGACTGTCAGAGCAGTCGATGCAA
Source organism: Perca fluviatilis (assembly GCF_010015445.1). NCBI lineage: Eukaryota > Metazoa > Chordata > Actinopteri > Perciformes > Percidae > Perca > Perca fluviatilis. Next base: position 21,377,649 of record NC_053116.1, on the reverse strand, counting down.
GAACATTTTCTGTGTGAACAGACAATAAAGTTTTACCTTATCTTATCTGACATAAACTGGAAACAATAAGGAATTTTGTGCAAACCACATTGGTTTCACAGGTTTGATAAGGGGATAGGAAGTATAGATTAGACAGCTGCAGTGCCCCAAAGCTAAAATATCAATAAGGGATTTGTTTGATAATTGACCAGTCATTAAATATGGATGGAAAGAGTGTCATATCTGAGTCTAATTCTGGTGCCAGGACAAATGCAGGAAGACCCATAATATAAGGCCTATCAGCTCTTCCTCTGCTGTCTTCTAACCTACATTCATAATAAGAGAAAAGGTTTCATAGTCACTCACACACTCGCATTACTTTAGATCACTATATCATACCTGACTTTAAATATCTACTTTGAATTGATTATTAGTTTAAATTAATTAAAAAAATATCTTGTCTTGAGTAATAACCTCATTCAGGAATGCATAAACTGAGCAATAACCAAGTTAACCCTAGAAGATTAAATCCATGTAACCACTTACTATTGTTGCTGTCTGTTTCATGCTTTGAAACCAATAATCAGATTGGGGGGGGAAACTGAATTTACTTAACATGTTTAGTTTGGCATTATCTTTAGGACATAAAAATCATTGTATAATCATAAAAAAAGTATATATAACATAATTTACTGTTTAATAAATACAATGGGCTACTGACTGAAGGTAAAACAACAAAGATGTCATCAGATTATTTTCACCGCCTTTAACATTATCTGAATGAGTGCAACCCATTTCTTATGTCATGAAAAGAGAGATTTCAAGATTTTACATTTCATTAATAATAACAGTGGGGGGTGGCAAGTTAGAAGGAATTTGTTCCATCAATACATGTTTCCTTCAAATAGACCATTAACCACCAGCACGTTTTTAACAAATAACACTAAATCAGAAAGCCAAGAATAATCCAAACTGAATTTCCTAAAACATTTAGTCTGAGACAATATTAAGAACATAAAAAGGTAGCCTAATTAGGCTATTCTATATTCTCACAGTTTTCACCTTTTTCAACATTATCTCTATGAGTGAAGCCCATTATTTAATGTAATTTTTATGACAACAACATAACCTTCTTTTTGTTGTTTTATTTTGTCATTTGTCACAAAAGAAGAATGCAAACATTCTGGCATGTTTCATTTCAAACTAATGTTTAGATCCTGTTTAAAAAGGCATTTTATGATTTAACATTTTCAATAATATGAACAGTCAAATATGTTGATGTGTTTTGAAAATAATGTAAGACTGGAAGATTGTAATTCACAACAAACATTTTTATTTACAACACACAGCCGTGACTTCGGTGGCAGAAGAGGACGTGCAGCAGGCAGCCCTCCCCTTTAAACATGCACGCACACACCCCTTTAAACGCGTCACTCGCCAGGCTGGCTGGCTGGCTGGCTAGCGTTTGGCGGTGTGGTGTGTGCGGTCGGACTGTGGTTGTGTTTCAGGTCTGGTCGTGTTGATAACGACACACTTTGGACGCATTTCATCTTGGAGAGATGGGAATTTTGAAGAAATGTCTCTAAAAGAAATTGCCCTAACACTGCTTGCCCTGTTCGGGTTAGTGGCAGTCGGTAATGGTAAGTTTCATCTGAGTACCTCTCCGGCTTTTGTCTCGATGTGTTTTCCTGGACTGGGCATCGCCTGTTGTCGCTCATCGTCATGGCGCTCTGTGTCGGGAATTTGGCTAACCTTGTCTCGCTAGCGTCGACATGAAAACCACCCGAACCAACGCTGCTTTGTTTATTTGTGGTTGATTAAGACTTTTATCGACTGACAAAAACCCGACGTGTGAATGGTCGTTTATTGAACACGGAGCAAGTAGCTAAACCACAACAACAACATGGTGGTGCTGTTTGTTTCGAGGCGCCAGCTAGCATTGGCTAGCCAAGTGGATAATGAACTGTTTAAAGTTGAATACTAATGATAATTGTGCTTTGTTTGTGAGCTTCAAGACTTAACTAATTCAAATAATTTTATTATGGCGTATAGGTATACTAGATAAGTGACTAATAAGTATACAGTCGACTGATGTTGTGAAGTTATCTGTTGCTGTTATGCTAACAGTATTTTCAAAATAATCTCATTTTGGCTTGTGACTGCTTATCACTGTAAATTGCTTGGACACAACACTGCAATGATAGCAGACTGTTAAACATGTGCAATGTGGTCACTTACAATTTCGTCACATGTTGTGTGCACTGGATAGAGCAAAAAGGAGTCCCTGAATGAAGGCCTAACCTACTGTGTGCATGAAATGTGTTTTTGAGTGTAAACACTGGCAGCTCTTCCATTGGTGTCCATTTGTAAGGACTGAAAAGGCTGCTTAGTGGCCTCCAGCAGAAAGTGAATGCTGGCATAAGGTGACAACAGCCGTGTATTCAGCTATTCCAGACAGAAGTCAGGGTTGAAGTCTGGGTTCATTGTAATGGAAATGTGGCAAGTGGGGTCTTTTGAGGCGTCAGTTATGGGGCTGCTTCAGTCTGAATGTTCCCCGTCTGCTGGGGCAGCTGATACCCAGCTCCACACCACAACCTCAGTTGGGCATATATGTTGTACTAAACTTGTGTTTGCCTCTGCAGCATGTCTACTCACTTATCTTTGACTTTACTCGTAACGCCACACTTCACATCAGGATTTCATAGATTTTCATTTGAGACACAAGCATGTTGTGGGTTACGCAAGCCTCCCATTTGTTTTTGCCATTTGTCCTACCTTGTTGCAACTTGCCACTCATCAGATAAACTTAGTAATAAAAAGACAACTCCTGTGTGCCAGGATAAATATCCTGACTACTTTTAAACTATTGAATCATCATTCCAAGAATCGTATAAATATTCCTCCCCCACTTAGTCTAGATAAGGGTGCAGAACACCAAGGTTGATCAGTTCATTTAAGGCATGCTAAAAAAACAAACTGATCACACCTAAGTGATCAGTTTGTTTGACTGGGTTACTCCAATATTAGCAGTGATGTGTGAGGGGAGAGTGGGGGTGGCTGTGTGGCCTGAGCAGACAGGGGGTGATGATGGGTTTGTCCAGCTGGCGGGGTCTTCCGTTTAAGGGGCCCACAAGTCTGTCTGGAGCCATGGTTTCACACCATATAATGGATTGCACCATGCAAGGACTGAAACCAGACAAACCTGAAAGTAGCTGCACAAGAGTGGATTCCAGGCCTGTGGCAAGGGTAGTATGTTTGTATCTGTCACATGTTGACTTCATAAGGATTAGAGTCACTAGTTTTATGGGCATTACTGCCTTTTGTGACGCAGTCTGCCTGGGTGCATTGAACACAATAGCAATGTGATATGGGCACTGTCAACCACACTGCCGTGAGGTAGGGCGCGTCCCTCTCTTTCTGCTTTCCTCCCTCTTCCCTATTCTCTATCTGTCCCACAAAAGGCCTGGTGCTTTATCAGAATTTAATCTACTCTGTTATCTGTGGTCCCACTTCTGCTTTCACTTACTCACTGCCACCAATAGGGTGTTGAATCCAGCTTTAGAATGGGATGTGGTTGTTTTTTTTTCTAGGGTTAAAGGAAGGCCTTTGGTTAGATGAGCTCCTGCTCTTTAACTCTGCACTCAATTTTAGTAGCCATTCCACATGCTATCAAGTCTATGCCAGAGTCTTGCCATTACCTAATGTGCCACTGTGTAAAATCAAAGTCAGGGCGATTGGAAACAGAAAAGTCCCTACTTCTCAACTTGTTCAGGGAACTGCCTGTGCAGACCTAAACTCTGCTACAGGTGTTGTTTAATGTCAAATTTGATGTGAATGAGTTCATTTGGAGTAAGCATGAGCTAGTCAGATTGGAACATGTGTGCACCTGCCCATTAGATCAGAGCCAAGGGAATGTACGGAGATAGGTTGGAACTTATTGGGTTCAAAGGTGTGTTTCTGTAAAGAGAAGAGTGTGGACAGGGGAGGGGTGGTGGTAATATTTCCAGGCTTAAGCTTGAAAAGGAGAAAGCTGTTTTGTTATTTCCTAAACTTGTAGCAGTTGTCAAGGCCTGTTCGACAGGATCCCTGCAGCTAAATCATGATTACATTAACTTGCACATCCTCTATATAAATTGTCAATTTATTCCATGGTCCGGACACATCCTCCTTTACAAATCTGTGTTTACCAACAGTTTCTATAAAGGCGCTGACACACCAACCTGATTATTTGGTGTGTCAGAGTGTTAATGGCACGTTAGTGGCACTGAGCCAGTCACTGTCAAGTCAGGTCTGGGGAGGGGTCTAGTTTTCCCTCTATAATGACCAGTGTCTTTAATGACCTCCGTTGGTCCGGAGGCCCAGGGCCCTAATTGCTACAGCAGACAGCGTAGCCTCTGACTGACCCAGCTCCGCCATTACTGATGCTGGACCACAAGGGATTACTACCACCGCAGAGCCAGCAAGTTCACATTTGGTTGCCCACTTCTCCATTCTGTTAATTTACTCTCAGCACTTTGACTTTGTTTAAAGGGTTTTTGTAGTGTCATTGGTAAAATGACACCTGCTGTTTGTGCCATACCTTAAATGTACTTGGAGAGTTGTTATTTTCACAGTGCACCCAGACAGGCCCAGTAGCTATGCGAGTTCATGTCTATAGGGCAGAACCTGACACCCATCCTCCATTACATGTCTCTTTGTAGAAGTGTTTGATTTGTTTTTTGGCAGTTGTTGGAATGTAGATCTTAGACTTGCTCTGCCTCGTAATCTTCTGCTTGAAGGTGTGCGGTCTACTGAGTGGTGTGATCCAGCGAAGGGAAGCTGGTAGGAAATCTTTTGCCTGCGAATATAGTGTGAATGTAGATTATCTAACTAGTGGTTAAAGTACGATTCAAACCTCTATCTCTCGCCTTTCTCGGTCCTCCATGTTGACACTGGCTTAAACAGAAGAGGGTGTGTTTCACTTGGCAGTTAAGCAATCACCTTTGCAATACATTCCAATATTCAAAGTTGCTCCTTTTGAGTTGTAAATGTTTTTTTAATAGGCACGCAACATTTCAATATTAAATGTAGCACAAGTCTCTGCAGTGTCCTGCTATGCCCTGCTATGCCATGAACTACTACAAGTACTATTTCTAGTCACTGTTCCATTATCTTTATTGTGACTATTATAACCAGCACCGTCAGACACCGCCTACCAAGAGCCTGTGTCTGTCTGAGGTTTCTCCCTTAAAGGAAGTTTTTCTCACCACCAAGGTTTCTTCCTAAAACGGAGTTTTTCCTCGCCACTGTCGCACTAAAATGTTTGCTCTTGGGGGAATTACTGGAATTGTTGGGTCTTTGTATATTACAGAGTGTGGTCTAGACCTACTCTATCTGTAAAGTGTCTTGAGATAACTCCTGTTATGAATTCTATAAATAAAATTAAATTGAAGTCTTTGTGACTGTCCCTGTGTATTTCCTATACCAACGCAGCGTTAAGGTTGGACTATTTGATAACCAGAAGAAGTTTTTTTGGTTTCGGAACATAATCTCGTTATGCATTGCATGCAAAATAACTGGAGCTAATCATTGTTTGTTTTCCCATACATGCCATTGCTATCTACAATATCATGTTTTTGTTTTAAATGGTATTCCTGAACTTTTTTTTCAGTTGTCTTTTGTGAAAAATATTTGTATTCTCTTTGGTTCTTAAAAAGTATGCGTCTTCAAAAGAAATGTTATACAATTGGATTTTAGTAAAAGATGGAGGCACTGAGCAAAAGAGTTTCAGCACTGATGCTAAATTTCAGATAACTTATGATGAGAAATGCATAAATGTTTTTCTATGAAACCCTTTTTTTCCATTTAACAATTTTGGTTTTAAATCAGGAAATATTTGATATTTGATCAGCTTTTGGTACTTCAGGTTATTTTGGTCTGTAACAAAACATTGTTGAGGTTTGATACCCAGCTGTAACTGCAGTAAAACCTTTTTAACAGTTGTCGAAAGACAGAAAAGGAGTAATTTTTATGTCTCTGGTCTGCTATTACTCAGAAGGGGTTTTAATCTCAAAACACATGGCAGATGCATTGGCTCACAGTACTGCAACATGCTGGGGCATTGTAAAGGCAACATTGACCAGTTTGGGAATTTGAGCAGCAGCATAAAGTCCAAAGTGAGCCTTTGCTCACACTTGTGTGCCTTTTGAACTCATTCAGGGCAGCGGATGACAGACAGGATGGGATGTAGCCTAGAGGGTGGTGGTTGGTAGAGATAGTAGTAGCAGCCTCGGCCCCAGAGACTTCACTTTAGAATCAGATCAGTAATCTGACCCTGAGATGCAGACAAAGGTAATGACTTTCCTCCTTCCCCTAGCATTGATCTGTGTGTGTGTGTGTCTGTGTCTGTGTCTGTGTCTGTGTCTGTGTCTGTGTCTGTGTCTGTGTGTGTGTTGTGTGTGTGTGTGTGTGTGTGTGTGTGTGTGTGTGTGTGTGTTGTCTGGTGGCGTGCGTGCACACTGTCTGGTGGCGTCTGCTTGGTCTTGATCAGCTCTCAGTCTGGTATCTGTATGGATCTAATTTCATTCAGCCAGTGCATTTTGGTAATGGTGCGCACAGACAGTCTCTCTGTGTCGCTTAGCTCCCAAAAACCCACTGCCCTGTGCCGAGCATGTGTATTTTCCACAGACTTTATCATCTTACCAGACTAGAAAGTTCACCTCCTGTTTTGACTGGGTTGCTCTGCATGAGTAGGTCACATATATACACTTGCATACACACACAATGAAGGTTAATGTGTAAAGGTGTTTGGATTGGGACTATATTGTGGTTTTTAGTTGGGTCCTAGTTAAAGCGATGCTGGTTATGGCAACAATGTTTTATTAATCCCTTCCTCACTGTGTCTGCCATTTCCTGTCTCAACATGAACAGAATGATACAAACTTCACACACTCGCAGCTTAAAGCAGTCGCTCTCTGGACTGTGTTCTCCCTTTTTTCTTCTTTTTTTTTTTTTTTTTTTTCACTATTCTCTTCTCCTGTTATTTACCCCCTCCCGTAAGTCAAAGTCTAGACTGGGTTTTAATGACAGTCGCAGCTGGTCACTTGGGCAGACCCCAACCGCGGCTGGGGGCCTCTGTAAACCCCGCTCGTTACCCCCTCTGCTCCCTCCCCTTCATATTGTCCAGACCAATTTGGGACCAGCCCCCATCCTGTCTGGCCCGGGGCAGCCCCCAAACATCGGGGTATTTACTGTTAACCCTGGTCTGTTCTCTGCGTGCCACCCATCCCCCCTCGCTGCTCCACGCAAAAGTACTACCCCCCACTCCACTCTGCTCTTTGTTCGTGCAGGGCCAGTCCAATCCCTCCTCATGTCGTCTTAATCTCCACACAAAGGACCAGTGTAAAGACCACCAATTATGTGGATACAAGAGCAGAGTTCACTTAAAATCCGCATAGACCCGGCCTCTACTCGGATCCATGTGTATTTAGACTTGATATTATTCCTTCAAGTCTAGCTTTGTAACACTTACTGCTCTGAATCCAGTGAGCTATGCAGAGCACTGTGCAAACAGCATTTCAGTAAATGTGAGTGGGCCAGGGGTACTTTCTTTGACATTGTTTGAATTAGTCATGTGCAAGTGCCCTCCCTGTCTTGCATGACATTCATTTAGAATTTACATTTTCGTTATTTTTGGAAGTCTTGGTTTCACATTGTGCCATCTTTTATCGAGTGTTGTTAAGGGCATGGTGATACTGCATTCTGTGGTATCCGTGATTTGTCAGCTGGTACAGATGTTTCTATAGAGGTTTCCCTTTTTAATATTTCTGGTTGTATAATAGGCAATGTTGCAAATCTGTGAGCAGCAGTTTGTGGCAGTTTTGGATTTTTGCTTCAAATTGGTGATTGACCTTGATTTGTTAGGTATTTAGTAGGGGTGGGGGAAAAAATCGATACAGCATAGTATCGCGATATTTTTCGTGGCAATACTGTATCGATACACAGACGCCAAGTATCGATCTTTTATTATATATGTGTTGGTCAGTCTGTCTGCTTGACAATCCCCATTTTGCAGCGATACAATTGAAGTGAGATGAACAAACAGAGAAATGTATCTTTTTAGATAAAACAAATGTTGACAAAATTTTCCTTTGGGGACATCATTTGAAACTGGGAAAAATTTGAAGTTGGAAAAAAGGTAATAAATTGCAATATATCGCAGAATATTGCAATATGTTTAAAATCGCAATAATATTGTATCGTGACATAAGTATCGTGATGATATCGCATCGTGAGGCCTCTGGTGATTCCCACCCCTAGTATTTAGGTAACTGGATTGGGTTATTTTATCTATAAATGTTTTTATTTTTTTATTTTTTTTATATCTATCAATATATAAAATAACCTATTCTTTCATAGATCTCCATATGGACCACCCATAGTGTTGATGCTGGTTTGTGTGGAAACAGGCTACATATGGTATATTCACATGGTAGCCTTTAACGAAAGGGAAGACTTGCCACAAACCAAACTCTTGGTAGACCACAAACCATCCATGGCGACTCAGGAAGAGGATGTGTGTGTTTTCAGCCATGTTTGGTTTTCTTCCTGAGCTTCTGTCTGTAAATCTGCGTACCCATCTGTCTTACCACACACAGGCTTCATGATGGATGTGCCTGTTTATTTCAGATCATGCTGTTCTTATCAGATTGCCGTTGTTAATTTGTTGCTGTATATTGATGCAATGTTTTGGTCGTAAGAACACTTTTATAGCCTTCAGTTTGATTCTTACGAGAAAAATGAAGGACATTAAATCTACAACAGCCTGACTATAATGCTAGTCATCTCACAACAATGTTTTTTTTTTTTCTTTTTCAAATGTCACTTTTACTTTGAGGATGGATCGATCAAAGTGGCTCCTGTCTGGACTCACTAGCTGATTTATTTAACTGAACCAGTAAACATCATGCCTTCTAATGGAAGGGACTCAAGTTGTCTGAATTTGATGTTGGATATCCAGCGTCCTCCAGCTTTCTAACCTACAGCTGTTACTCATGTCATCTGTTTTATTTGGCTAAACTATTTGCTCCATTAATGCTGCAGATTAGCATGATGTGGTACACGGCTTGTTTTTTCTCTTTATCAGGCCCAGCCTGCTTTACCTCTGTGTAATCTGGAGGAAATTCCATCTGCATGCGAACTGTGGTGAATTTGGACACACTCCACCAAGAGTTCCTGCCACTTTCCCGCTCACCTCCTGGAGAGCAACACACGCACGCACACACACACTAAACAGATGAGAATTATTACTGAAACAAGTGTTACGCATTTTCCATCACTGTCAGTGGAAAAGCATAGACACATCAGCATACACACTACATGCCCAAAAAATGCTCCCCCACAGAAAGCAACCTTCAAAAGTTCAGTTAGGGGAAACCACTCCTATGACATCAGGGTTTGTGGTTTTGGCCACTTGAATGCTACATGCTGATGGCGCAATCAGTGTAGTCATTTGGACTTTTTAAAAAAGAAAAGGAAAAAAAGAACTCCACAAAAGCCTAATCGTGTGACGACTCCTTTAGTTCAAGAATGCGTTAAAATCTGCTGACACCTTTTTGACAGAGACCCAAGTTGGTACAAACAGGGGAGATCAGTGAGCTCATGTGGTCAAAGAAACTCTTAGGATAAGAAACCGTGGATTAGTGGAAGCTTGCCACTCTTAAAATCTTTTCTTTCCTGTGGGCCAGACATTGTCAGTGGTCCAACCGCTACTGAGCCTCTTTCTTTTTTCTTTTTTTTTTTTTTTTTAGGAAGAACAAGGATTGAAATTCCTGTCTGCTTTGTGTCTCCTCCTGTGTTGTTGTTGGTACGGCGGTCTTGTCTTTGCCAAGTCCACAGCGTTTATTCCTGACTGGTCTAGCCTTTGTTTTCTGATCAAGGATCAGCTCTTCGCCTCACTTGCGGCCTTGTTGTCAGTCATACAGTTTGTCTTTCACCACTGACAGGGGTTCAATTGAGCTAAGCTGCTTCCCTGTGTTTTTTTTTCCAAGTGAAAACTAGTCCCCCAATCATCCAGCCTTGCCTGGTCCTGCTTTGCACTTTGTTTGGTTGTAGAAAACCTTGGAAGAAGCCTTTTGTGCTGACCCTACTCTAAATGAGAAGCATGTGTGCTATGACTCAAAATCACATTTCACTCTATCTAATCAGTTTGCGGTTTCTTGCTCTCTGGATTGCCCAACCAACTCTGGTTCTGTTTTAGATGTGGCAGATTTGTGCGGACTCTGTGGCGGCGACAGGTTCCATTGTGTTACCTTTTTAATAGGTCCCCACGCAGAAGTGTGCTGTATTTAATAAAACTCCTGTCTCATTAGCTTAAACAGTGGCAGCTCTCTGTGTCAATGTGAGAGGAATGGAGCAGAATGCTGCATTGGGGATTTGGCAGGAGCCCTCTTCCCTTGTTGGGTTTCACTTTGTCTGTCCCACTGGGCAGGTCTGTCTCCACCCTGCGTGTTTGGGTTCTTCTGCAGTGAAGGATCTGATTTCAGGGCCGCCAGGGCTGTCTGGCGGCTGCTGCTCAACTCCAAGCTCTGAATGTGCATGTCACAAAATGCCTACATCTGAATGGGACAAAACACTCTTTAGATCCTGTGTTGAAACGAGGTGTTAGCTTGCCCCCTGCTGGACTTATTGAAGAAGTGAATCATTTTTGTTTGTTTTGTTTTTAACCTCATGGCTCTCTATCTGATAAATTGGTATTTACTCAACTCCCTCTGTCCTTTCCCGCAGCTCTACGTTGTAACTGCACGAACTGTGAGAAGACCAGCTATGAGTGTGAAACGGATGGCGCCTGCATGGCCTCCACATACTTCAACCAGGGGAAGGAGCAACACGTACGCATTTGCATCGACCGGGACAACCTGGTCCCCCCTGGACAACCTTTCTACTGTCTGAGTGCGGAAGGCCTGCTCAACACACATTGCTGCTATGTAGATTACTGTAACAGTATTGAAGTCCCTGGTAAGGCATCAAACAACAGAACTCTTTCAGTTCCACAGAGGCACTGTTTCAATTTAAAGTAACCACCTCTGCTTTTCCGTTTTTGTTTTGCCCTCCTAGTCCCAACAAAAGAGGGGGACTGGTCAGCCTCATCGAGCTCCTGGGGGCCGGTGGAGCTGGTGGCGGTCATCGCAGGGCCGGTGTTCCTTCTCTGTGTGCTGCTTATGGTCGGCGTGTTCCTGTTCCAGTATCACCAGAGGGCCTATAGCCACAGGCAGAGGCTGGAGGTAGAGGACCCATCATGTGACCATCTGTACTTGGCCAAGGACAAGACCCTGCAGGACCTCATCTATGACATGTCCACCTCCGGATCAGGCTCTGGTCAGTACAAGTTGCCCATCTGACGTGACATACTTGAAGTAATGAAAAAGAAAAGTTTTTGGTTTTGGAAAACCCATTTTCTTAAACATGTCTTTTCTTGTTAGCCAGAACAGCAGCAGAACAGTCTTCAGTTTGTCATTTTATAAATATCCAAATTAATGATTATTCAACTGCGACACTTGGTCCCAAAATGATCCTGACCTAGAATCCACAGGGAATGTTGGCTAATGTTTTGTTTTTCTCACTACTGCCCCCTTCAGGTTTGCCCCTGTTTGTGCAGCGGACGGTGGCTAGGACCATCGTGCTACAGGAGATAATAGGAAAGGGTCGTTTTGGTGAGGTGTGGAGAGGGAAGTGGAGGGGAGGAGATGTGGCGGTGAAGATCTTCTCATCCAGAGAGGAGCGCTCCTGGTTCAGAGAGGCTGAGATCTACCAGACAATCATGCTGCGGCACGAAAACATCCTGGGATTCATTGCAGCAGACAATAAAGGTGAGGAAGATTGTGGGCTGTCTGGAAACCACCCATGTAATACGAAAGTAACTGTAAAAATAAGTCTTTTTCAAAGCAAAATGAAAAGGAGGTACAGATAGTTGAAAGGGATCCATATTTATTTAATTTGTGGATGTCCAGAAATTCTGCTACCCAGTTTTAATTTAAGCAAAGGATCCATTATCTCACTGAAATAGAATTCCGTGTACATAGTCCTACTGTACATGTAAATTGCAAATTCTTTTTTTGTGTGTGCTTTCTTTTAGACAATGGAACATGGACTCAGCTGTGGCTGGTGTCAGACTATCATGAGCACGGCTCTCTTTTTGACTACCTGAACCGCTACTCTGTCACCATCGAGGGCATGATCAAACTGGCCCTGTCGGCTGCCAGCGGCCTAGCACACCTACACATGGAGATCCTCGGCACTCAGGGTGGGATGAACTGTCGCGTTGAAGTGCAGTCCAAAATAAATACAATGAATAAACTAATAAAAACACAGCAGGGACATGAAAGTGCACACCATTGTTATTTGCATTCAGCTAGCATGTTGCTATTTCTGCTGAGCTCTTGATGCAAACGTATTGATGTGTTGTCTGTTCTCCTGCAGGTAAGCCAGGCATTGCTCACCGTGACCTTAAGTCTAAAAATATCCTGGTTAAGAAGAACGGCATGTGTGCCATAGCTGACCTCGGCCTGGCAGTCCGCCACGAGTCAATCACAGACACAATCGATATAGCACCGAACCAGCGCGTGGGCACTAAGAGGTAAATGTTTTCATACTTATTCACTTAAAAGCACACAAGTGGAGATATACATTAGGGATATTTGAAGGCTACGTCTGGCTACATTCTGTATTATTTTATTGTCTATTGCCATCCTTATCCTTTTTCTAAATCCATGTAAGTTAATGAAAATAAAATTAAAGTTGTTTATCAGTGTTTTAAGCCCCCGACGTCTCCTTCTAGGCAGCGCTGCCTGGAAGGCACTAGGATTAGGTAATAGTTATGGTTAGGTTTAGGTGCCTTGAAGTCAACGGTCGCAGCGCTGCCTGGAAGGAGACGTTGGGGGCTTAAAACACCATCGAGCATTAAAGTTATTATTCTGAAAGGAGTAAATGACTTTGAAAAGTCAGACTTTTTTAATATATAAATATGTTTAGCCAAATTTATCAATTTGCCTCAGCTCTTTGGCCCTTTCAGAAAAGCACAGTGATGGATGTTTATTTGTGCAGATGTAATGGCCATTTAAAAAAAAAAAGCCCTTTTGACCAGTGACATTATTATTATTATTATTATTATTATTATTATTATTATTATTATTATTATTATTATCCAAAAACTTTACAATTTGGATTCCTTGAACCTTACTAAATAAGATCATTGAAAAAAGGTCTGGTGATGGTTTACTCAATCATATAAACTTTCTCATTTCTGCCTTTGTGTCTACCTTCAGGTACATGGCTCCAGAAGTCCTGGACGAAACCATCAACATGAAACACTTTGATTCCTTCAAGTGTGCTGACATCTACGCGCTGGGCCTGGTGTACTGGGAGATTGCACGCCGCTGCAACGCAGGAGGTACGACCACACACAGCAGCTGATGGAAAGAAATGAATCGGTCTAATGTACAGGCGCGTGAAGCCAGAGACTGAGAGCTTCCTCATTGTGTACTGCAGGTATCCACGAGGAGTACCAGCTGCCCTACTACGACCTTGTGCCCTCTGACCCCGCCATAGAAGAGATGAGGAAGGTGGTGTGTGACCAGAAACTGAGGCCCAATGTGCCCAACTGGTGGCAGAGCTACGAGGTATTTCACACTCTATGTGCACTATATACCAACAGCTGACTGTTTTCTAAAAATACATTCAGTGGCTGTATGGAAAAGCAGTTAGACAGTACAGGACATCCTGACTTAATGGAGCTGCCCCCTTAAATTGTAATGAATCCATTTTTTTTATTTTTCATATTTCAAATTTTAGTGCTTTTGTTTCCTGATCAGGCTGCATTTAATGATACACAAAACCTTTAGAATACCTCCATTTGATTAAATATTGTACTATATGGTTGAGAACAATTATAATTACTGTTGTCATTGTCAGCCAGCTTTAATAGTAGGTTTGACTGTTTGACACGTTTTGGATTAAAATGTTGTTGTTGTTGTTGTTGTAAATGTTTCTAATGTCTTTCCTGCAGTCACTGCGTGTGATGGGGAAGATCATGAGGGAGTGCTGGTATGCCAACGGAGCAGCCAGACTGACAGCACTGCGCATCAAGAAGACCCTGTCTCAGCTCAGTGTGGAGGAGGACGTCAAGATGTGAGCGGCGAAAAGGCGTGCTGGAGACGCACAACCAGACCACCCTCCCATAGGAAACGAACACTAAAGACAGACTGCAAATGAAAACCCTGCCAGTTTTAAAGCCACACTCCAAGTTGTGACGAGGCCTACCTCACCTTTTTAGCCAAAACTACTGAGAATCACCCGTCCCCTCTTGACTTTTCTCGCCCCATCTCCTTTTCTCGCCCCCCTCTGTTCCCATTCAACCTCCCCTTCACCATGGGCCGCAAAACTACAGCACTACCACTGTTAATATCATCCCACTCAACCTTTTTCTGTTTTCATTTCCCATGGCAGGAATTATTACTATTGTACAGTGACAGGATTTAAATTTTTACCTCTCTGAAATGTGTCCCGTGACGGACTAACCGTGTGTGTGTGTGTGTGTGTGTGTGTGTGTGTGTGTGTGTGTGTGTGTGTGTGTGTGTGTGTGTGTGTGTGTGTGTGTGTGTGTGTGTGTGTGTGTGTGTGTGTGTGTGTGTGTGTGTGTGTGTGTGTGTACTACTAGCAATGTTTCTATCTCCTTAGACACAAAGATGTCCTTTTGGTGTAGGCTGTAGCTTATTACACACATCCCGTGATCAGACAGTTGGTAAATAAGCACGAACAGCCAGATTTAGCTTTTTAATCCCTCACTTGAATATCATTCGAACAGAAACGAGTCGCACTCAACTGTAGCTTCCTCATCATGTGTGACCCCTGCAGGTATCACATAACGGATGTGGTCCAGTCCTGGTGTTAGTTTGAAATGTGGCAGGGATATTGTTTGGGATGGTTTTACTTTTATTTATTTGTCAATAGTTTTTATTTCATATTGATGCAACACTGTGAGATGAGATGTGACGAGCCAGAGTCTAATATGTTATGAAAGTTAATGTTGTAGTTCAGTCCAAGTCTTCACCATCTTTCAGATGTTAGATTAAGGGGTTGTTTCATTCATTCTAAAAGATACGGAGCGCAAATGTGAATGTAGCCGTAACCCCCGTTGGCGATAGGTGATGACATCGGGCACACTTAGCAAATAAGAGGCGTATGAAATGGCAATGAAAAATACTATTTTGTTGTTTGTTTGTTTTTTGAATATATTTTTGTGTTTTGTGTAAAGACAAGACACTCATGATGGGTGTTTTACTTTGACGTTGACCTTAGACACTACTGATGATGGGTACATATGATTTGTTTATATAACATGCATATTCTTTTTCCTTTTTTATGCCACAAGCAGCAGTGTGACATCTGAACAATGATTTTGCTTGAATGGTACTTTTGCTCTGTCTGCATGGTATCTAACTGTGCCAGGAAATAGACTGTCATCTGCTGGAATTTAGTTTTAATGTGCTCCTCTCCTGGCAATTTGGTTGGTACTACTGATCCCAGATAATTTTGCTGCAACCTTTTTTTTTTATGTATAATTGTTGGAATTTTTGAGTTCTTTTCAGAATTCAGTAATGCAGATCTGTTTTTACATACTCGTATGTCCTCTGGGGTGACATCTCTTTCTCATTGACACTGGAATATTAGGAGCAGCGGAGGAGGACGCCTGCTGACAGTTCACACACAGGGAACATATGGTTAGATGTGAAAAGTAGTTGAGACCTTTTACCTTCAAAGACTGACATGCTGTAAAGTGAAACTGCATGTTTTCATTCTACTTTGTCTGCAGCTTCGAGTCTGTCTGCAGACAAATCTATCAAAGTATTACACTGACATTTGTCACCGTTGGGCTCTGCACTGTTATGTCCACATAGACTTAAGTTAATGTTAGTTATGTCATCACTTGATCCAGAATCCATGTGTCATGTTAATATCCATTTTGCATGCTGTCTCAAACACTGGGTCCTCTGCACTGAGGTAGAAGAACTTAAGACTTGTCTTTTCCTTCTTCCTACCGGTTTTCTTTCCTCCTTTTTCTTCGGGGCGTTGGCTGTGTACCCCAGAAATGTTGCTGCTACATGTTAACATGGGTGGAAGTTCAGCGGCAGATCGGAGATGGAGAGCTCGGAGGGAAAATGGGGAGATGGCTGTCAGTTGAACCAAAATTGTCAAAACACTCCTGTCCATGTTTGGTTTGTTGCCATGGGTATATGAGCATAAGACATCCTGTTCATAAGTAATACTTTGAGATTTCATCGTGCAAATCTTTTCATAATTAGTTGAAAAGTGTGTGTGTGTGTATATAGATGACATACAATAAATTCCTTTTTTTCTTATGTATCTTCAACTGTGGTGCTCATTCAAGATGTCATGCAGTGTTTTCATTGTCAACTGCTGCTCCAGTTCGAGTAAGATTAACGTAAACATCGCATATTTTCAAGTCTGTCTTAAAACAACCTTTGTTGCTTTCTGTAATCATTCCTCCTGTTCGTACTGGGGGTTTAAGGGGTACTCCACCGATTTAGCATTGCGCTTCAACATTGTCTGATCACATACGAAGCAGCAGAACCAGATATACGATCATCTTTATTCCATGCATTCGTCTTCCTTGTCAAAACCTGGCGTCTACATTTCCCACAAGGCAACTCTCAGCTGTTACTTTAGGTCAATTCGGGTGTGTTGAGCTAGTGGCGGCTAATGTAGCCTTGAGCCTCTCACCTCAAGCAGAGACGAGGAGGGGGGCTACAGAGAGCTCACTTCTAACTCCACACCCCCAAGAAGTTTTTTTTTTTTTTTAGATCTTCAACCCCATCTGGTGACGAAGGGACGACACTCGATGCAATTTATCAGACTTTGCGCAGCACGCAGAACACCTGCTCTCTCAGCCTCAATTGTGAAATCAGTCAAATTGTTTTAACCTGGAGGCTAGAATAAATGTCTGTGCGTCAGACTACATTCTTAACCCACCCCAAGAACTTTCAGCTGCATCTCATGGGTGGTTACCTCTCCCGACCGCACACAACCACCTGCTCTCACATTCATGTGATGACAATAGAACCATCTCCATGACGACCTGTCAAACTCGATCCACTTATGTAGGCCAAGAGATGTGTCAGAAAGCTCCACAAGAAATCAATAAAGTGGACCTTGAGTTAAAGGAGCAGTGTGTAGGATTTAGGGGGATTGATTGGCATTAATGGAAATGATTCATTCAATATGTTTTCACTAGTGTATAGTCACCTGAAACTAAGAATCATTGTGCTTTCGTTACTTTGAGCCCTTCATATCTACATAGTGAGGGCCCTCTTCCACGGAGCCCGCCATGTTTCTACAGTAGCCCAGAATGGACAAACTTAACACTGGCTCTAGAGAGGGTCCTTTTGCCTTTTTATTTTATCTGAAGGCCACTGTAGGTTCTATTTATAGACTGTTCTACTACACACTTGGAAAGGGAGGAGTGAGGGAAGGGGTTTTCAGTTGGTTGCAATCTGCAAACTCACCGCTAGATGCCACTAAATCTTTCCAACTGGTTCTTTAATATTTGTTTTTATTATTTCAAGAACGATCCTTCAAGCTCAGTGTCAGTGCTGCTTGAAGTTAGAATTCTCCAAAATAAATGAGCACATATTTAAAATGCATTTTATTTTCCTTTACAAGAAACAAAAGCAGACAAAGAAATAAGATGAAGGGGGGAAGGGAGTGGGAAAGCTGTATATAAAGAGATGCAACCTCTGGCTTCCTGAAAAAAATATGTACAATTCAAAATAATATCCATACAAAACATGCCACATACAATAAAAATGATCATTATATTTATTCATATTCCCTAAAAGTATCTCTGCTGTACAGATGCAACATCTTTTTAAAAAGTAGGTGAGGTTAAAAAAAACCTTCAATTTGAGCAAACTTTATTAAATTATAAGATATGCAGAGAACTTAAATTAAGATTCAGAGAAGTTAAAAATTATTCAGGCTAAAATCCAGTGAGCGTCATGTCTTGTCATGGTCTTCCCTTGAAATAGAAACATACCAAAAAATATATATATCACTGCTTGATACTTGATCAATATCTACCACTTTAGAGAAGTTTTCCATTATACTATGAGAGTGCAATTCATTACCAGGTTAAGTATGGGATTAACTTTGAGTATTACATCATAACATACATTAGGCCAAGGAACCATTTCACAAGGTTTACCAACACATTCACTTCTATAGGGAAGATATAAAAAAGCAAAACACTAACAATATCCAAGGGAATTCAAGATTTTCCATTCAAGAGTATATTAATCCAATTGTGACAGTTTAAGGGACAGGTTTTGGTAATCAACAAGCAGTAGCATAAATAAAAAGAAAAATAAACACGAACAATATTACATAAATACAAATGCTATGCACCATTGTACTGCTTTACGCAATAAGTGATTTTCATGTCTAATTTACGACCCTCCACGTGAATCCAAACAGTTATGTAATTACATCGGCTTCTCGTCGCAGCTGATTGGAGAAGACCAGACATTTCTTTAACAAACTTGTCTCTGAGAGCTTATAGCAAAAACACTAATAGAAAAACAGGTAAATGCAAAACACTCTGGTTCATATACATAAAGATATTAGTTTGCCATTTTACATATATTTATATTTATATACAGCTTTATCTCTGTTAAAATGATATCCAGTGGTTGAATTTTTTTTCAATTTTATTTCTCTACACATTTGACTTTATTGATTACAAAGGGGCTGGATAAAGAGTTGCTGTCCCCTAATGCATATACTATATACAGTTTGTACAACTTTGCATTTTTAAATCATGTGAGGTCTTAGGTTAGGGGGAGGGGGGAACAAAGTAGTATGGAAAGGTGGAGTTTTAGTAAAGCTCCCTTTAAAGACTTTTTTTTCTTTCATCTTACATAGAAATGAAAACAAATGCCCTTTTTTCCAATAAGTCTTTCCCTGCCATCAGTTCAGCCTTGAGAGGACAGTACCAGCACTAGAAAAGCACACTACAGGGGAAGTAGAAACACTGCAGGCTGTACTCAGGCAGAGGAATACTTACTACAGTAAAGTTTAACAACAGTCCACTAAATAATACAGAGAGCAAGAGGCATGATTTAAAGTTTAAGGTTGAGTTGTGAAAAGATTGATTTGTAAGGGGGGGAAAAAAATAAAAAATAAAAAGCATTTAATGGGACAGTAGTCATGCATCCACAGGCTGACTTTCAGCAAGTGGAACTTTAATGTGTGAAGCAACAAGCAAATGTGTACTTGGTTATTTTGGACAGCAAAGTCTTCTTCAAAAGACTGCGTGTTCTCTGATCCTGGAGCCATTCACTCACACCATTACGGTCTTTAAGCAACTCAAAGGTGGATGGTTTTGTGCTTTCACACAGCTGATAACTTGCTTTTTGAGTAGCATAAATAAAAAGGAACAAAAACAAAGCTACATCAATGTCCAGGAGGATTTGGTGGCATACAAGACACCCGCTAAGCTTCTGATTGTGATTTTAATGCAATATCTTATCAAAACTGTCATATATTTCCTCTGTATAAACAATTAATGAATAATAATTATGTTGGCTCATTATTGTAAATCATCAGCATAGAGTAGATAGAGCAAACCTGCTGCTTAATATTCCCTGCTTGTCCGAGAAGGCTAAGCCCATAAAAACATTCCCCCTCCCCCCCTTCCACAGTAGCAGTTAAAAGTTTTTATACAAAGCAGTCACTTCCCGCTAAATCAATGAGGTAGACTGGGTCCGACTAACCCACCTTGGGACTCCACACAGTCAGAACATCTGGTGCCTCTGGAGCCACACATCAATAGCATCTCAAATTTTATATTAACTTACATCTCCCCCCCCCCCCCATCGATCATATGTAGCTCTTAACACAGAGCCACATCAAGATTGTCTAGCTAGCCAATATCCGTGTTGTCTTCATTGATGACTTGATGGGAAAGTGCCTTTTCTGGGAGGTGAGGGGGGGGGGGAGGTGTGGTCAGGAGGGACAGGAAATAGGTCCGACTTAAAACATAAAAATGCATCATTAGTTCATTCTTAGCATTTTAAAATGGCTTTTTGTCGAAGCTCAAGGTGAGCTCTGCACTACGAGTATTGATATCAGAGGGTCAGAATCATTTGGTAGATGTTGAGGATTGTTTTCCAGCCACTGTAAGAATATTGACAGCCGCGGGGGGGGGGGAGGGAATAAGGTTTTTTTTGAGGAAAAGGTTTCACTAGTCCAAACATGAAAGTTAGTCCCACCATCAAACTGCTGTTGATGGAGGTGGTCGGTTGCTTTTATTGATTAATGCTCTTCAAACCTTTGGCTACAGGTGTCAACGCTTTAGTCTTTCAATGGAGGAGGGCAGCTTTCCTCCTCATCTTTCTCAACAGCTTATGCACTGGCTATGTAGGATTCAAAGGCTTTGGCGCAGGAGTCTGGCACCATTGAGAGGGGAATTCTCCATTTTTCTTTCTTCTGGTTAGTTCATCCACTTTCGGCAATTCCAGGCTCCACAATGGCAAGGGATTTTGTGCTGATCGTCCTCGAAATCAAACTGGTAGTCGTAGGTCAGCTGGGAGTAAGAAACAAAAGACAGTTAATGGCTCCTGAGATTTAATAAATTAACTTGAAAAACATAACAAATTTGGTCAAAATTAAGGGGATGTGTAAGATTAAGTAGTGGTCAGTTTTCTAATGCACTGCACCTCTTCTCCCTTGGGGATCCTGCGGCTGGAAATGATGATAATCTTGTCTTCTTTGTCAAATGTTACAACTTCTGCAACACAGTTCGGGGCACAGGAATGGTTGACATAGCTGGAAAGGAGAAAAAAGGTCAGTTAAAGAGATGTAAAGGTTTACAATGGGACAGCAAATACCAAATCAACACTTACCGAGCTGGGCCTCCTGTCAGAGTGGCATCTATCACCTGCTCATTGTTGATGCGGAACATGTAGATCCCGCGGTTCTAAGTTGGAAGGAAAAAAGGTTGATATACACTTTTCAATCCAAATTATTATTATTTTTTTTTAACATATCTAAATTTCGTGCCAGTGTTAAGTTGGCGTACCTGTTCCTCGTAGACCTTCTCACGCCGATTGGCCACTTCGTTGCGTATGACAGTGCCAATGTACTCAATGACCATTGTGTGCTTCTCCAGATCCTTCGCAGCGTACAAACCCAGGCCCTGAATGCGGGATCGTGCCAGATACACGTTGTTCTTCCACTCAGTCTTCAGGCGCCGATACTGGGACGACTTGGAGTGAACAAACTGCTTGCTGTATGGTGTGTTGAGCTCTCCAGTGAAGGTACTCTGGTAGGCCTTTGACACGCTGGTGCTATTTAGAGTGTGAGGCCTGAAATATAGAAAATGTGAGTAGGTATCCAGTCATTTGTAAGATGCATTCAGAAAGTCAAGGTTCTTTGGTAAGATGTTTACAACAACTCTGCAACAAATAATTTGTTTGAACAGCTGATCTTTGGTCCTAAACATTACTTAATATGTAACATTGAGTTACATATTAAGGAACTAACTGAAAATCACATACTATTTGATTTGAGCAAATTGGCATAACTTGTTTATCTACTCTAAAGATATATGTTGCCAGGTGGAGGACAAACTTTATAATTACTAAAATAATAAGATAATAAATAAAAACTACAGTTTTTTTGCTATGCTTCCCTGATAATTATGCATTAAAGTTATTGTACAAGTATTAAAATTTAAATCAAGCATCTTCAACAAGACACCAAGCCTTGAACGATTTTAGAACAATCACACAGGTTGCCGACCAGAACAAAAATAATGCTGCTTTACCTCTTGCACTGTGTGGGGACTTTGGGCTCAGACCGAGCAGAGCCAGTGGGATTGATCATAAGAGGGAGCTCCATCAGAGGGTGACGGCCATATCGGAACTGGTAGTTCTGGCAGTTCTCCACTCCAGGCAACTGAAACACAACAAACACAAATTATGTTAATCATGCACTTTGATCTACAGTAGAACCATTGTAGCCCACAGGTCTCAACTACTGGCCTTAATTTTGGGTCTATTACAAAATGCATCAGATTGCCAAGATGTCAACCCCTAGTATGTATGAATATTGGCTTGTTAAGGGCTTAAATTACAACTGGGAGACAAAAATAAAAATTAAATGGGAGACAAACTGATACTTTTTCTTGCTACATATTCTTACCGACTCAGTGATTCTCATGACAGCATGAACTGTGAGGCCATACATCTCCTCTCCCTTGACATGTTCAGTGAACAGCTTCAACATGGATGACTCCTCTCGGATTTTAGCCACCTGCTGGACCACCCGTTCCCAGATCCCTAAAGGGGAATTAACGGTCAAAGGTCAAGAGTTATTTTAAGTGGAAAAGTACAGAGATACTATGTAACATAATATGGGAGCAGTGTACGAGTTCTCACCCTCTGGAGTAGTTTCACGGTACTGCAAATCCTCCATGCCATGCTCCAGAACACGCACCTCGAAGAGGGGCCGACCGTCATCCTCGTTGATGCGGCAGCGGTAGCGACAGCGCTTGTTGGGCACACGCGTGCTCCAGTAGATGCGTGTGGCCTCATAGCCAACAGGGAAGATGGCAGTGGGTGAGTGGAAGTTGGCCATCTGGGATGGCAGCAACTGGCCAACAGCATGAAAGATGAGACCTCCAACACGGAACAGGTGGATACGGTCACCTCGCTGTAAGATGCTGGCAATCTGCTTTACCTCATCACGCTCAATGTAGACGCGCCGTAAAACAGCAAACATGCTGAGTTCGTCTTCACTAGGGCCCTTCAGCTTATGCTGGGTGCACAACATGGTCTTGTCCTTAAAGAACATGCAGCGTGCCCGGATGGCACAGGCGAAGTGGTAGACATTCGGGCAGCGCATTCTGTTGCAGCTGTTTGTAGCACCCGTTTTCTGGCAGGATGCACAAAGAGTCCGCAATCCCCGACGCAGGGCTACCTCCACATTGATGAGGGCACCCCCCTGTGTCTCATACACCTCTGTGGACCACAGGGCGCAGTTGAGGTGCACCCACAAGTCCACATCAATGTTCAGCAACCGGGCAGGCCCATCTGTGGCTCCATCACCTTCCTCATGGCAGAAGCAGCATTTACGTTTATCACGAGGCAGTCGGTCTGGTCGAAGAGTAATGCGCAGGCGTTCCATTAGCTCAGACACTTCGCGGCTGCTCTCTTTCTTAGACCCACCCTTACGTATTGTGATGACAATCTGAAGGCGCTTCCAGCGAATCCCCTTCCATTTTTTCACTTTGGGATGTACCACCTCCTCATTAGGGGAGAGAGGCCTGCGCTGCTTGACAGCCTTAGGGGAAGACTCCATATTGTTGGGAGAATCTTGAGGAGGTTGAGCTTGATCAGTGGCCAAGTACTCCTCCTTGATAGCAGTAATCAGATGATCTTCAGTAGGAACAGTGGGATGTGGAACTGCAGAGGCAGTTACTGGATCAGTGACCGACTCTGGAGCAGCAACTTCAGACTCTGTGACTTCAGCTGGTTGAGCAGCAACTTCAGACTCTTTGATATCAGTTGGTTGAGCAGCATCAATAGGAGGACCATCATCCTGTTCCGGCTCAGTCTTGATCTGGACTATGGTGGGAGTGGAGGGAGGAGGGGATGGAGAAGCAGATTTTTTGGAAGGTTCAGCTTCACTAGTTGGAACTGGGACAGGTGGGGGAGGATGTGGAGGGGATGGTGATGGGGGTGGAGATTCTTCCACTGGTATAGGAGGAAGGTGGCGTACATCTAAGTCATTTACTTTGGTTGTGTAACAGTGCTGGGCCGGTTTGTCTTCTCTTTCTGAGAATTCCTGAGAGAACAATGCACATATGAGATTTATAGCTTTCAGGAAATATAGAATATGCAGCTTATGAGAGAAAATATAAATAATTCACAGTTCTCAAGACTGTGTTGACTGACCTGTTTAATAAGTGCTAGAATGTCCACTTGTTTCTTTAATGTACAGCCTGGTAGAGACACGTCAAATTGCCTTAGCCACTCATCCTGACTGGGTGAAGCACTGTCTTTTGTACACAGAGCCCCTGGAAAACATGACCACCTTAATATTAGTCTTTATTCGTTAATTGATGAATTCAAAAGTCTTCATTCATGTTTTAAAGAAATGTAAATAAATAAGTGTGTCCCTAGCAGTGTAGTCAGTCACTCTACTACAGTGACACAACTTTTTGAACAGCAACTCTCCACAACTCACATGCTCAAGATTACCGCAAAAGGACCGTGATCAAGAGGCTAAAAATAATTCTAAATTAGGGGCCATCCACATGGAAACGCTTTTTGGTGTAAACGCAAATGTTTTGCATGGTTTTGGCCGATCGTCCAAACGAATGCTGTAAACGCACTGCCTGAAGACGCACTTTTTTGAAACCTGGTCCCAGGGCGAAAAAAATTTGAAAACGCCGCCCTTGCTGCATACTTGCGTATCGATGATGTCATCGCCACACCACTCGACCTCTAGCCTTCGACTTCATAACAACTA
The DNA here is from genome assembly GCF_010015445.1 of Perca fluviatilis. Classification (NCBI taxonomy): domain Eukaryota; kingdom Metazoa; phylum Chordata; class Actinopteri; order Perciformes; family Percidae; genus Perca; species Perca fluviatilis. The sequence continues at coordinate 21,353,085 of NC_053116.1, read as the reverse complement.
CAATGGCGGACTACATGTTTGTGTTCCTGCTGGAGAAGATATTGAGCCTATTAGGGTTACTAGGGCTGTTTGGTTTCTTCTTCTACTGTGTCTGTATACAGCACGCAAGCAGCAGAAACAGCGGCACCTATAGGCCTGGAATATGAAGTAGCGTGTTGAGTCATTTACAAGTGGATCCGTTTGGATGCAAACATTCTTGAAACGATGCCAGGGAAGACAAGAAAAAAAAAAAAAAAAAGGATTATTTTGGTACGTGTGGACGTGGCCTTAGATGCAAATGGTTCAGGACATTTGTCTCGTGACCTGGTGTGAAAAATGTCCTGAGCCACACTCACACCCTGTTGTTGTGAATGTCCTGACTCAATGAGACAAATGCTCAATCCAAATGAACAATAATCTAAATGCATACCTGACTGGTCAGGTCCTTTCCCAGGCCCGTCCACTCCAGGCATGTCAGGGTTTTGGGGAGGGAAGGTCACCTCATAAGAACCTGGCATCCTAATATTAAGCAGCTGGGCCATGGCCATCATGACATGGTTCAGTTTCTGGAGAAAAAAAAAGTCACTTTGTTTTAACTGTGCATGAAAAAACAATGTGAAGGTAACAGACACTTCGTTGTTCTTGGCCTGGTCCCAATGGTTAGTTGTGGAAACCACCTTGCTATCTGCTGCCTCAAATGGTTTGTTTTCTGGGAATGCTACAAAAAGAAAATGTGTACATCATTTTTGTTTTGGCATTTTAATAATATAAATGTATTTAATAGTAAAATTAAATTATACTTGAACAATAAAACATAATGAAACATTTATGATGGATTTCACCATAACATGGAATGTATAAATAAAACTGTTGCTGTAGCTTTTGGGAATTACATTCAGAATGTTGTATAATACCTGGGATGGCAGTACGGGGTATGAGGGGGATGATGGGGGATATTGCTCTCTCCGTCTCCTCCTCTTTAGGCTCCCGTAGGTGAGGGAAACGTGGCGTTTCATCTCCTACGTTACTCTCAGGGGATGATGCCGGGATGATGCTTTCTGGGGCATCCTCGTCATCACTCTCCATCCTGTTAGAAAGACATTTCCTACATTTATAGCCACTCAGCAACAAGAAATACATGTACCTGGTTGACATAGAACTTTGTACTGTACCTGATGTCCTCATTCTGGTTATGTGGTGGGGTGGGGAGAGCTGCTAGAATGTCTACACTCTTCACCTCCTCTTTAACAGAATCTGCATGGATAATTATAAAGTATTTAGAACCCAATTACTGTACAACTGCAGATCAAATTCAATATTCATGAAAAACAATTTCATGCCAAATCCCTTATCGTTTACCCATTCGCTCTTCTGCTGGCTCTGTGTCTTTCTGACCCTCAGAAAGCTCCTCCACAGTAGTCACTCCATTCAACAGCTTGTGCTGTACTGAAGGTGGAGGAGTAGGTGGCAGGGAAGATGGGGGTGTTGGTGGGTTGCTGAGGTTACTCTGTAAAGTCACAAAACAGTATCCTCATAAAACAACTGTTTTTGAAAGACTATTGTTGTTGAAGTAGTATTAATCAACAACCAAATGTTGTCACAGCCTGCAACAGCTAACAGCTTAGTTATACCTTTGTGAGTAACTGAGAATAGTAGTCTGGGATATTCTCCAGCACTGCATTTCCAAAAGATCCTTTGAGCTGGGCTTTGCCATTGGCTGGGCTGCTTCCAAAAGGGGCAAACAGATCCAAACTGGCAGTGATTGAAGGCTCCATCAGGGGCAACAGAGAGAGACCCTGGAGGGTAAATGTCCATTAGTCTACATGACGAAGAACCACTCTTCAAAACATCAATGGCAATAACCATTTAGGTACTTCATTTTTACAATCCTTTTACCTGTTTAAGTTGCTTAATCAGGGCTTCAGCACTTTTTCCGACTTCTTCCTTCTTATTCTTCTTCCGTGCATTAGGCCCTCGGTCTCCAGTTGCCTTATTAGTGCGCTTTGGCTTTTGTGCAGGAGCCCTTTTTGTTATAGACTGTAAATCCTGGAAGGGTCAAGAAAAGGAATGAGAGGTTCTTTCCCCACAAACAACAACATGATAAAGGGCAAAAAGAATGAAAGCACTGAAGAAAAACATACCTCCATATTTCGTGGAGTCCCTTGGAGTTTTTGTTCCAGCATTGCTAGTTTGCTGTTGATGTGGCCATTTATCTCATTGTGGATGCCTTCAGAAGGCCTCTGAGCACCAAGCTGAAGGTTCTTGGTTCTCAGAAGTTTCTGTAGTAGTTGCTGACCAGTCTCAGATCGAGGGCCTTGAGTCCCAGGGTCTCCAGCCATGTTTCCAGTATTAATAAAGCTAGTGTTGTTCCCAGAAGAAATTGCCTCACCCATTGTTTCTCGCTTTATAGCCCCAGGATGAGCCTCTGGTGCACCATCACACTGAACCTCTCTTGGTTCCTGTTTAATGTTCTGTAGAGTTATCTTGCATAGTTCCCCTACTCTAGAGCCATGTTGTGTGTGAGAACCATGGGTCTCTGTGCCCTGCTGCGACTGTTGCTGAACATTCATGCCTTTCTGTGGACCATTGGGAATAACAGAGGCAGAATGAGATGTTTCATTGCCTGATGACAGAGCTTCTATTTTCAGTCCTGGACAATCAAGCGGACTTTTGGCTCCAGGTGACCTGAGTGGAGAGGCCTTGACATGACTGTACGGACTCCCCCTTCCAGCCCTACTGTCAGCTACAGAAGGTGAAGAGACACTGGATGAATGAGGTGAGGCCGGGTGGGCTGGGCTCATGCCAAAGGGACCCCTTGGAGAATATGCATGAGATGGAGAACCCTGCATGCGGGCTGCCGCAGCTGCCAATAGTGCTTGTTGGTTCTGGTTGGGAGTAGGTGGACGCATCCCCATAGCTTGATTAAAAGCGTGCCCAGGAGAGTTGGCTATTGGCTGACGTGGAGATGTTGGCCTAACCATTCGGCCCTGGTCCATGGGTGCAGGTGGCACTGGTACCTGGCCTCTCATAATATGTTGCTGCATCATCTCTCCTACTTGTGGCTGTTGTTGCCCAGGGACTATCATGCCCTGCTGCATCTGGGGAGCAACACAAGGTTGTTGGCCCAACATGCCTGATTGCTGAGTGCCCACTGCTCCTGGCTTCCCCATGGATCCATATGGCATCTGCTGCACAACCTGTGGCATCTGTCCTGGTGGCATGTGAGGCCTCAACTGACTTTGCTGGCCTTGACCCATTGACATCCGCAGCATCTGTCCTTGTTGGAGCTGCCTCTGGGTAATCATGGCCTGAATGTGCTGTATCTGCTGGTTTGGGGGAAGATTGCGGAGCTGAGGATTCTGAGCAATAATAGCCTGGATGTTGATAGGGGTGCGGATCTGTCCAGGAGGAACCACAGGCCTCTGTGCCATCATCCCTTGTTGCTGGGCTCTCATCATGCCCATCATGGCCTGTTGTTTTTGCTGCTGGGCCATGAGGGCTTGATGTTGTGGACTATGGCCCATCACAACAGACGGTGGCTGGCCAGGATGGTTCTGGACTATGATCTGCTGCTGGATGTTGGAATCTTGTGACTGCTGCATGGCATTTTGAACTGTTTGCTGTTGTTGCTGCTGAGCTAAGAAATCAATTGGTTTCCCTTCCTCTTTAACAGTCATCAAAATGGGCTTGTCAACACTGAGGGAACCTTGCCTCTGAAGACTAAGTGGAAGTTGTTGCTGAAGCACACCAGTTTGTTGGTTTCCAACCAAACCCATTTGTTGCTCAGGTACAGACTGAGGATTTGATTGTTGCTGCTGGGCCATAAAAATCTGGTTTTGATGCTGCTGCTGTTGTAATTGCTGTCGTCCCAAATCAGTTTGATGATCATTTGCAGAGCCTAGTTGGGACATCTGATTGGGAGTGGAGGGTCCACTCTGTTGAGGTGGCGTTCTTGAATCAGGGCTGAGGATCCCACCCTCTCTAGGGCCTGAGTTTTGGTTGTCTGTAGCTCCCTGTGGCGTTATACTTCCTGCTGAAGGCGAGGAGCCCATCTGTGGGGTAGAGGGTTGGGAGAGCACTCCCTGCTCTTGGCTGTTTTGACTCATCAACTGCGTTTGTTGTCTTTGCTGTGCCATCTGCTGCTGCTGAAGGTGGGCCAAATTCTTTGCAACATTTTGCTGCTGCTGCTGCTGCTGCTGAGATGCAAGCATGCGTTGGGCCAGAATGTTCTGTTGTTGTGGAGTCAATTGGGAATGGGGGCCCCTGAGGCCTGGATGACCTGGAGAGCCAATCATTCCCTGCTGACCCATCATCAGCTGAGGCCTCTGTTGCTGTGATGATGCAACTGGCGTGTTCCCCATAATCCCTGGTTGAACTGCCATCATGGCTTGAGCATGGTTAATAGGCTGACCTCCTACAAGGTTCTGTGGCAGTGGAGCCACAGACTGGACTCCAACCATTCCTTGTGGAACCTGCACCATGCTCTGCGGACTGGCCTGGTTGCCTAGCATTCCCTGTTGAGTGTTTGCTTGTTGTTGGGCCATCAGTGGGTTTCCCATCATACCGGTCGGTGGCTGAGCAATTAAGCCAGACTGTTTATTTGGGTGTGGCATCGGTTGCTGGCCCATCATTACCTGCTGCTGCTGCTGGAGTTTTGCCATCTGCATCCTATGTTGGAGTTGTCTTTCTTGGAGAAGCCTGGGATCTGCACCTTGCATTGCAGGCCCCTGTGGGAAGAATCCAGTTGGAGCCCCAGGAGGACCTGGGGCCCTGACACCACTGGCACCACTGGCTCCGAGAGCTGGAGGAAGTTGGGGTTGGGCTCCACCAATAAAGGGCTGCCCTTGGGGCATCCTGACAGGCATTCCACCTTGGGGTATCACACCAGGGTGCTGGCCCATTACTGGTGTTCCCTGTTGGCCCATTATCATCTGGCCAGGCATCTTGGAAAACATGTGAGGGGGGGCCCCCTGTGCAGAATGACCTGGGGTAAGAATACCTGAGCTTTGCTGATGTTGCTGCTGCTTGCTTCTGTACTCTGCAATGAGATTGGTGTGCTCCTTCTGCTGCTTGCGTACCTAGAGCAGAATAATTATGAACAGATATGAATTTGCCATTACTGCTGATACGTTTGTAAACTTTTCATAAAAGGTTTATTCAGTTGTCCCGATACTTTAAAATCTACACACCTGGTCAAGCTGTTTCTGAATTTTGCTCTGTTCTTCTGTAACCAACTTTAGTTTTTCTGCATCTGCCTCAGCAAACTCCCTGCCAGCTTTCTTAGCAGTGCGTTGCTTAGCACACAGTGCCTTGCGTGATTTGCGGTGAACTCCAATCTGTTCCTCCAAAAATTTCAACTGCATTTGGAGTAACTGCTGGGTGTGAAGAAGCCATTCTTCATACTGGTGCTGTTCTGCATCATCTGTAACATAAGATGATTATTTAAGGTAACCATAAGAGTATAGCGACAGCAATATAACATTTCCTAATGACTAAATACATGTTTAACAAATGGATAGGTAGAACATACTAATGATTCCTTGCACAAACTGGGGAGGGTTAGGTCTCGACTGGTTAGGATCACTCGTTTCTCCCTCCTAAACATAAAAAGAAAACAAAAAAATCAGCTACATAAGACTTAAAATGAAAGTAAATCAATCACTTCTGACAAGCAAGACATCATACCTTTGGAGGTCCAGATGTAAGTTGAGCTGGATCTGTGCCTGGTGCCGAGGCCAGCCTCTGAGCAAGCAAAGAAACTTGTTGCCTGAAGAGAAAGCAAAACATAAATCCTATTAGTATACCGGCATCGTACTGAACAATGGTCTGTAAGGGCATGTCATTCCCAAATCATTGAGCAAAAAAGTTGCAAATTACCATGATGTTGACACCACCTGATGGGTGTCTTGTGATGATATTAGATAAACATTAGTCCATTAAACTATGACACTGCTGCATACTAGGTTACTCCCTTTGGAGGAGGAGTGGATAACAGTCCTGAGAAAAAAAACATGTCTAATATGCACTTTTTTTAAATAATAATTCTTAACATCTGCCCCAGCAGACAGTTGTGCCAGTAACACTGCAGATCCTGTAGTAGGTGTTTAGTACAAAGAATCGTCAAAGTGAACTGACCATAATGAATCACCATTGCCACTGAGTCAGTAGCAGTGGAGCTCCAATTCCTGGTGACTGAGAGCATAGTTGTCAGCCATAATACACAGTATAGTATTTTTATTTTTTTAAGCATCCCTCATGTTACTATGGTAAAATAGCAGTAGTAAGGTTTCCATCCAAAATATCAGCAAACGAAAATCAGGAGGGAATTATCATTTTTGTATAATTATTCTTATTTTCATTAAAAAAAAAATATTAAATTTAAAATGATTATGATGTGATCTTTGCGAAGATCTGTACCAAAGAAAGATTTTTTCTTTGGTCTGTAGGATACGATTTGCAGGCTGGGACGTCTCTCCAGCACCACAATACTTAATACAGAATGATTTGGATATTGCACTAGTCTATATTACGATTTCGATAAAATCGCGATTAATTGTGCAGACCTAGTTTCCATGTGTTAGTTTAATGCTAGTCTTGCATAGCCAGACCTATCTCCACATCACTGTGTCAGTGCTGGAGAAAGGTCTGGCTGCACCAATTATTATTCTAGTATTGGTATCTTTAAACAAATCACATGGATGCAGCAACAGAGCTGTTGAAAAATAGTGGAAGGGGAGGAGAATTCCTTCTAAAATAGGCAGCAAATGGCAGGCTTATACCAACAGTCTACATCTAGTAAGTCAGACTAGTTTTATGCTAATGTTTTGAAGAGGGTGTAAGGAGACTAAAAATTTGACTAAAGAACACCAGTACAGGGTTTTTCCTGGCTCTAAATTATGGAGAGGTGGTACCTCAGCTGTGCCCTACTGAACCTATACAGTATATTTATTTTAGGGCTGAAACGATTCATTGAATAACTCGATTACAAAAAATCCTCAAAGCAAAATTCTTCTTTTCTACGAAAATAGCGAGGGTCTAAGAGAAGAGACAGGCGAGAAAAATGACAAAGTTTGGGATCATTTTAGGCTGAAAACCTGCTGCTACATCATCTCTGTAACAAACATCCAGTGTGCTCATCCATTCAACGGAGCGAATCAAACAAGGTAATAAACGGCTGCTGCTCTCGTCCACCCCGCTGTTTTACACAACTAGCCTACAGCATGCTACTCTGCTAATAGTGATGTTTTACCAACAAGCTAAAATGAAAGCTGTTGGTTTGTAGTCTGTTTACTAGTTTGCTACTAATCTTTGGAAACTTAACTGCTGCCGGAGACAAAACGTCATCATGCCGGTGATGTCTGCATTCTTTATTGTGTCTCCTCACTGTGTATTAGGCTTCTGAAAATGTGTCCCCCAGAACAGCGTAGTTGAATAGCCCTGCTGTAAGCTTTGTACAGTCACATTTACCCTCTGGTCAGTGAACAGCTCTTTTGCATATCAAGTGCAAAGAACCAGAGGCAAGAAGGGGAAGGGGGTGAAAAATATTAACATTTGGGCCACCAAAAATTAACTTTTTCTTAAGGGTCTTGGAATTTGGCAATAATTTTTTTTTGCTTTTTCTAAAAAAGGAAACCTTTCTTTTGTATATAAAAAGAAACAGCAATAATAAATATTTATTATTGCTGTTAACTAAGTATTTCTTACTAAGTATTTCTTATTCGATTAATCGATGGAATAATCGGTAGAATACTCGATAACTAAAATAATCGATAGCCGCAGCCCTTTTTCAACATTTCAACATGAGCTAGGGCATAAGCAGATGCACAAGGCCCCATTTGCCAACTCTGCCCAGGGGGAACATTACTATAGATAAGGACTCAGATAATCCCTTAACTCTGCAGCTGAAAACATTACCTACTTATTTGGAGTCAGAACATGTTGAGGTGTTGATTCAATGGATATTTTGGGGGCTGACTTTTATGGTGGTTTCCTGCATTACACTGAAAGGTGTTATTCTAATAATGTGCCCACCATTAGCAAAATATTGGGTGGATTTTGTTTAAAAGCCCATGATGATGAACTGTTGGAAGTGCATGAATATAATGGTTAGTTTATCTGGCTGTATTTTTACAGGAAGATGTTTGTTAAATAAGTAAATTTGTCTTGTAATCCCATGTGGGATGGGCCAAAATGTTTGGCATGACACAGAAATAAAACATAACTAACTAACTAACTAACTAACTAACTAACTAACTAAACAAGACAGGTGGCTAACAACTTGCCTATGCAGAACCTTAAACTGTGTCCCTGAATGGTCATGTTTTTACCAATTTCAACTGCATATTCCTGTGAGTGTCAAGTCCCACACCAAGACTTGACAGTGTGCCTACTACTTGATGCACATCCCAATAACAAACAATGGCTTAAGTGTGAGAGAAAGAAAATACAATTGTTGAGTAAAGGCCATCGTCACCACAGGTATATAGTTAATATCATTAGTAACACCTGTGCTGAGCTGCCTTAAATCTTTTGACAGGTCCTGCAAGGACTCCAACATGGCCTGCAGTAAAGATGACTCCATGATAGGAGTAGTGTGTGTGTGTGTGTGTCAGAAGTTGTTGCTATGGTGATTTGCGCAGTAAAAGGAGTAGAGAAAGGAGGGGTAGACTGTATCTTAGACAGGTCAAACATGTCCATTTAATGATAACTATACCTCTCAAGTTACTTCTTTTATTCAAAAAACAGAGTCCAAAGCCTGCCTCCTTCAAGATATTTCTTGTCCTAGTTTCTATTGGGGTCTATTGCACAGAGCCACAAGTTTAAGTCCGGTGGATTCCATAGTTACAGGTCTGCGACTGGCACAAATTTTCCTACATATTGACCTAAAATGATGCATGAAGAGTGAAAATTGGGGCGAGAGAGCAATTTGTTTAGAAACATTTCAAATGATCTTACAGCACCTCCTAACTCTGAGGTGTGATGTCCTCCCCTCTAGCAAATCAACAGTCCGTCACATATACATACATTATAAAATGTGAAACGGTCTGAAAATTGGACAATACACAAACTGATTTCATAAAAATAGTGCTTGATATCAGAATGCCGATTTAGCCCTATAAAAAGGGCTTAGTCATTTTTCTACGTAAAAGAATGGAAGATCGGTATGTCCCCAAATAAAGGGGTGGTTTTGACCTTTGTAGAGTCCCATTAAAGTCTATGGGAAATTTAACAGTTTTCTGGGATTATCATGAAAACCGCTAGGCAAATCTCTTAGAACAGACAGCTCAACATTCCTGATCATTCTGCACGTTTTGATGTATTTTTTGCGGATGTGTTCCCAGCGCTGCGGGACTAGTAGAGAGTCAAACTTAAAACCAACATTTTTCTAACTAATGCATAAAAGTTTTACACAATAAAAAATACCTGTTAATGCCAGAGGGAACAGCCATTGGATCCTGGGCCAACACTCTCTTGATACCCTTAAGTGCCACCATCTTTGCCTTGGCAATGGGATCCAGGATGTCATCAGTAGCAAATTTGTCTAAATCTGCAATACAAGAATACAACAAAGTCTGTTGATGTAGTATGAAACGAATATCATATTATATATAATATAATTATTTAGACTGCTGAATACCTTTATCGGGGAAGAAGTTGTTGGCCAGAGGTGGTTTCGCAACTGGCTGCGGTGGATGACTGACACCTGTATGGATCCCTGGCTGCCCCATCCTAACCATGGCTTGCTGCTGGGCCATGTTCATGTGAGGTGGAGGTGCCATTCCAGTTCCCATAAGCCTTTGCTGCTGCTGCTGCTGTTGCAACATGTGTGGAGCACGGTGTACCATCCCTGGCTGAGCCATCATTCCTTGGGGTGGTGGACGATGGTGGTTTGGCAGCATTATCTGTCCAGGTGCCTGTGGATTCGGCTGTTGACCTGAGAGGCCAGGAAAATTAGGTGTCATGCCTGCCTGGTGGAGGGAACTGAGCTGTTGTTGCTGCTGTTGCTGCTTCTGTAGTTCCTTCTTCTCATGCTCCAGCAGATCCTGTATTAGAAGGGGCAGTTCACCATCTAAAGAGCTCTCTACCTTTGCTAAATCTACAGCAGGGGAGTGCTGTCCCCCTACATCAGGCAGCCCCAGCGGATCCTCACCAATATCTGCATGTGGAGCAGCTGGAGGAAAAGGCAATTCATCAGCTTGACCTGGCAGGGGGTAGGGAAGTCCCCCTAATCGAACAGAACTAAGTGAAGCTGACTGGTTTTCTGGTTGTGCAGGCTTGGCTGATGGTGTGGTCCCACCAAGAAGCATTGACACAGCCTCTCCGATTTCATCTTTCACCACAGTCTGTCCTGGATGCAGCTGAGTCAGACCTCTGTCCTCTACTTTGACCTTGGAGGGGTCAACAGTTTGTGCAGAGGGTAGCAGTTGGGTAGCAGACCCCCTTGCACTGGCAGGGGCTGTTGTGAGAGACTTCTGTCCTGGCTCCAGCTTGGCTTTTCCTTCCACTTTAACAATCGCAGATCCGGAGGAAGATGAAGGTGCTTCACTTTCTGCTTCCACCAACCGCAGCTGGTCTGAGAAGACATCTTTAGGGTCTCCTTGGTCCAGTTCAGGGTCGGTGTAAGCCAGCAGGTCAAACTCATCACTGTTGAGCAAGTCGTCTAGATGTGGATCATTGGTTTCAAGGTTGTCCAAGTTGCCCAAGTCATCATCTCCTTTGTCAGGGTCCAAGTCTAAAGCCAAATCGTCCTCATCTTCCACACCTCCATCCCCTGGGGCATCCCCAAGCTCCTCAAGGTCAGGCTCTGGCAGTTCCTCACTATTTTCTGCAGTGGCAGGCTGGGACTGTGAGACTAGGCTTGGTTGTCGAAGCTGATGCTGCTCACTGCTAGGAATGTTTGGAGTGGAAGAAGCTGCCTGGGGCTGCAGATGGGGCTGTTGTCTTACTGGCCCCGTTGACTGCTGAGGCAGTAAAACCGATAGTCCACCCTGCTGTAACCCTAGCTGTGAGTTGCTGCCCCCCTCTGTTTGAATTCCACCAGCTTGAGCTATGGGATGTTGTTGAACATAAGGTGCTGCCATCTCTTGCTGTGGGACAAAGAGACGTTGTCTGGGCTGGGGTCCACGGGGCATAAACTGAGGTCGTAGGGGTAGCCTCTGTGAGTTGTGTCTCAATTCAATGAATTGTGGTGGGGGTCCTTGACCCATTGGCTGCATGGTCTCTCCTCCATTTCCTGGTATCATGGCATGAGGGTTACCCATGCCTTCCATACCCTGGATGTTGACAGCAGGGTTAAGATTGGGCCTTAAGCCCAAGGCCTCCATGCCAGGCTGGGGAAACCTCCTTGGACCTGGAGCCTGGCCTTGCCACTGAGGAGGGAAGGGTGGACGGGCAAACATGCCCTGAGGTCTGGTGGGCCCTTGTGGCCTGAAGGACAGAAACACACAAAAAGAAAAATGTGTTTTTATTCAGATATGTATACAGCTACAAATATGCTATAATTGTAACCGGTCAAAATGACCAGATGCTGAAATGTCTTGTGTCTGATTATTCAAACAGTGGGGAAACATTTCTCATTGTGTAAGGGGAACGTGGTTACCTTAGTGCACTAGGATCCATAATGGCAGGAGTTCCTGCAGGTGGTGGGCGAATGAGCTTGTCCTCCATACCTCCAACAGCCATGGGCATCTTCCCTGCAACAGAAGCCTGGGGTCCAGCAGTAGTTGCAGCAACACGATCCTAAGGAAGTAATAACCACAAAAAGAGGTAAACGTAACATTCCTTTCATTTGTAATAAATTGTTGCATTTATACAGCACTTTTATCCAAAGCTCTTTACAATTTGCTTCTCATTCATCCACACGCCAGTATTTCCGCTATATACAGTGGCCTGCATAAGTTTGGATGTGTAAACTTATGCAAGCCACTGTACATTTAGCTGCAGCTCACCACCATAACAAAATTGTTGCCACCGCTCCTTCAGCTTGGAGCTGGGCAATATGAACAACATAGAACAGCTAGAACAGTCTGGTAAGTTTAGAAAATCACATCACTTTACTGTAATGTAGCCTTTAAACCCAGGAAAAGACAACACCTAATATTATGATATCCAAAATCTAAGACGATATCTAGCCTCATATCACGATATAATATGGATATATTGCCCAGCCCTACTGCAGCTGTTAGCAGCTGAAAAGTCATGAAGTCGTGATTTAGACGACTCTGCAGAGCCATCTGGGCTACTGAAGTCAACCGGACGGTCATCCACTCTCCTCTCCACTTGAAGGGTGAGCAACAGGAACAGTGACAAGACGTCATCACTCGCAAAGTTATGGCAACCAAATAAACAACAGCACGAGTATAGCAGTTTCTCAGGCAGAGTGACAAACTGCAACAAACACCTTGGCATGAAAATCGCACTCTCGCGGATCCCGTGAAATATGATGGCTACAGTATACTGGAGTATAACGTTATGAACACTGAATTTGATGAATTCACTGTTTATCAGACCCCAGATGAGACAAGAAGCTAATGTTAGCGAACGCTGCAGCCGCTCTGCCTTTGACTCTCCGCTGCAGGAGATGTATTCCCCCGACACGCTGTATTAATGTTAACACTTTTTCCAGGTTAGTGGGGGTGCATACTGTTCAAAACCCAATAAAAAAAAATAGAAATGCTCACTATGCATTGTGTTTTGTTGCTGAACTGCATGTTAAATGAGCAATGACGTCAAATTATCTGTTTTCGGGTTACGGAATTTGCTTGATTTTTCCTTATTGGAGGGAACGTTAACTCACGTTAGCAAATAAGCCCACTGACGGCGACATTATTGTACATCTTTTGGCACAATGTTGATGACAGTAGTAGTGGTCATAGTCAGTGAAAATGTGATCTGATATGCACATTGGAAAAGTTTTTTTCAGGAACTTTCCAACAGACCAGGGGTCTCATTTATAAACGTGGCGTACGCACAAAACGGGGCTGAAAATGTGCGTACACCACTTCCCACGCAAAGGTTTTGATTTATAAAAAACAAACTTGACGGGAGAATGTGCGGTCCTCCACGCAAACTCTGACCCATGCGTACGCACATTTTGGAGACAACATAGGAATTGGCGACGCAGATGGTGAGGTGGTGAACTGAAATCAGACTGCAGAAAGTACATGTGGGAATAACGATTAGGCAACTCTTAATATGTTTAAGTATTAATGCCTCACGCACATTTCTTCACACCCTATCATGAAGATTGTACGGAATGATAATTGAGTGATAATTGTTCCATAAACACCTCCAACTCAAATCTTAAATCAAAACTCGTTCTTAATATTTAATCGGCGCTGTCTCGCCGTCACATTGTCCACTACGGAGCGCAGGAGGATGAGATGGCCCGACTCCATGGAATACAGGATAGCATCAAATACCCTAGCATAAAACTGCAGAACACAGTGTAAATAACTAAATAAAACTGTGCATATATCATCAAATGTCAAAGTCTGGAAATACAGCAGTTAAGCTATCGCGCAATCGTTACGCTGTATGTCCTCGTTATCAGTCCGAACTTTAGTAACGAGACCGAATAAGAAAGAAAGTTTCGGTGCCTCATTTCGGTGCTTGACTTTACACTACACCTGACAGCATGTAACATTAGCCTACCTTTAGCTAGCAGCTGGATTAAACACCGGTAAAATGCTGACAGCTAACGTTAAACAGTGTAGAGTGTGACTGTATTTCACTTTGGAGGACAACAGCGGGATGTAACAGTCTGCACTGCAGCGCAGCAGCAGCTGCCGTTGTCGCAATTCATAGATATACAGTATGTTTATATGGTCGGAATTAAACAACACAGACGGTGCGTTCACTTGCAGCTGCCGTTGTCGGAATTAAACAACACAGACGGTGCATTCACTTAAAACAGGTAGCCTTGTGGTGCATTCACAGTAATTGTAAAATACCCTTTTCCCATCTGGGGTTCAACAGCAATTTACTGGTGAAATAAGTTATTGTTATTGTTTAGTTATTACATTATTATTAAATCTTTAATTTTGACCATGGCCTTAGCAATAAAGAAAAGTCACTGACTGTTGTTTACTACCCTTATTTTTCTTCTTTCTTTTTTTTTACTTTATTGAAAAGTACCGGTTCAGGCACCGTTTAGGCACCGGCACCGTTTTAAAAGTATCGATTTAGCACCGGAATCGAAAAAAAAACGATACCCAACCCTACCTATTACATTTCGATTTCAAATTTTATCTCGGGGTGGGGGATACCACTAGTTGTCTGTGATTTTAGCAAGGTGTTAACAATCACTAACTGTTGTAGGCTAAACATATAAATACTGCGGTGAACCTGTGCATAATGCTGCATGATGGCACTGCTGGCCCTGCAGGAGGACTACGCCAATGGAAGAATCAGGAGAGAAAGAGACTTCAGGAACCATGACGATGACTGGCTAATATGCCGATTTAAATTCCCTAATATAGCTGTAACAGTAATATAGCTGCGCTCTTGGATCTATGTACTGAATTGGGTCCAGTAGAGAGGGCAACGCGCCGGAACCGTGCCATCCCGGTCCAAATACAGGTCCTCGCCACTCTGGGTGAATCCGGCTGTTTCCAGAGGGAAATGTCAGACAGCTAAGTGTTTTTTTAAAATAAATATTATATACAATCTTCAACTTCATCACTAAGGCTTGTTTGGATATAATATATAGTTCTGTTAAATCTTATTATATACGTCTGGTATATCGAGGGCCGTAATACCTGCTGTTTTGGAAGATTTTATTAATAAAAGGTAGTCTATAGATCCGGTTTCCCTACACTGTGGGACAACAGGCCGAAATTATAATTCAATTGGCAGCAATTCCCGAGCGTTTTTTGGTTTTTTTTTGTTTGTTTTCTCCGCAGTCGTCATGATTCGGCATGATTCGGTGTAACGAAGAAAAACTGCAACGGTCATTAACATACTGATCAGCATTCACAAGGTGCTTTACATTGACTATTTATGGTTAAAAATGGGCGTGTACAGGGCGGGATAAGAGGCTGATCCACATACGCACACTTGTAGTCAATCTGTGATTTGAATGAAGGGAACATTGCTTACAGGTGTGCGTACACACGGTTTTATAAATCTGACTTTTTTTCGGCGTACGCTAATTTGGGCTTTTGTGCGCACGTACACTTATAGTAAGGATCCTACGCACAGTTTTATAAATGAAACCCCAGGTATTTTCTGGGATTGTAGAGACTAGTGCAGTGCCCGTTGAAAATGTGCCTGTTTGGAACGGACCTATTGCTTGGACTGTGGTATTGCTGCTTATAGAATTCATCATTTTTTTCAATTCATCACCCCAAAATTACTTACAGAAGGACCCCAAATCACTTAATATGCAACTCCCCTGTATACCCTACTATTGACTTACTTTCAGCGCAGGTGTTCATTTCCATACAGGTTTAGTGGCTTGACAGTTAACTGTGAAGTAGGGGATTTGAGTCGCGTAGGTATTTTGGTGACGGTAATGTTATTAGTTAGCAGTATACTAAATTAACCCGGGGTGAGTCTGGTGAAAAGTGCCGTGTCTGCCCAGTTCAGCTCTGACATTTTCTCGCATTGCACAGCGCTGTGAAGGAATAATCTCTGAGATTACGTTATGTTCTGCCTCGGTTTAGAAGTGGTGAATGTAGGCTACAGCTCACAGCAACTTAATACTATATAGTGACTGGCTTTTGTTTGATATTTAGTGTTGGCAAATGGCTTTTTTTTGAGTTTCCTCTTAGCGAAAAAATAGACAGTGAAAAGCATAGGGCCTTTTTTTCCACACCAATCTTATTCCACACAACAGTCGTGATGTTCCTTTCAGCTATCCGCTCGTGCTCCAGGAAAGTCAAGAAAAGTTATCCAGCAATCACGTAGCTAGTAACACCCCCCCCCGTAGCTGGTTGCGCTTTGCATGTGTGAGATTCTGAAACGTCCTTAAATTCGGGAATTGTCTGTTTATTCAAAGTCAAAGACAGTCCAAAGTAGTGCTACCTATATATTTAATGATATCTTTTGCATTTCTAATCCAAACAGCGTCAAACTTGGCACTGCACTTACTCGTGCCCGTAGCAAGACACCCATCAAGTTTAAAATCCATCGGACTAACAATTCAAGAGATATGCGCATAACACCCAGACAGACAAACGTTCCTGCAATTTATAGATAGATGCCATACAAAGACATCTTCCTAATTGCTACATCACACTGTTGTAAAGACGTTACATTTGTAAGGTCTATGGCCTGTACCTGTGGATAAGGTGGTGGTGCTCTGTGGGCCTTGTCTTGTTGAAAGGCTCCCATCTCTCCTCCAGACCAGCCAGGGGATGCACTGCCAGCAGCAGCAGCAGCCTCCTTCTCTTGTCTAATGGAATTTCTCTGCATTTGTTGTCTGATTAAGAATTCCCTCAGTCTCAGTCGCTAAAAAAACAACAACAACATAAGAAGCACGGTTAGCAAAATGCCTAGGAGGTGCATAGCATTACTTACATGTTTACTGGCTAATAAGTTGATACCTGTCGGTGCTTCTCTAGCTCAGAGGGGCTAAGGCCAACTAATGCAGGGTCCTGCACTGCTGAAATATCAGGCATTTCTTGAGCGCCTGGTAAAGCTGGCTGAAGAGGTGTGTCTGGTGGGCGGACAGCTGGTAGTTCTTGAGATCCAGAAAGAGCTGGCACCCTGGAGCTGAAGCTGTCTGCCCCGATAGTCTGCTGAGTTTGTGGCGGTTGTTGCTGAAGATGACCCTGTAACATCTGATTCTGCTGTTGGGTTATTTGGAAGCCTCCCGTGCTAGGACTGCAGCTGAAGGTAGGAGGTGCTGACGGTTTACCAGAGAGAG